>NW_020438894.1:896944-902251 GCF_000699045.2 Agrilus planipennis
ATGAAAATACTTACAGACGTGAGTTAGACAGTACCTACCTAATGTAAAAGAATGCAATGTTAGTTTCATTACGCAAAATTATATTTTCAATCGCAAGCCCAAAATAAATGTCATTGTATTGATTGAACTGTATCTACAGTATAACGCTTAAATGTAACTGTTCCATTTCCAGAACCCGAATTCAAATAAATTACTGTTCTAAAGTTGTAGCTAATACTTCTATATATGTATTATATATTATTATATATAGCTCGTTTAGTATAGGTATTGAATATATACATATTCAATTCTTATCAAAAAATATTCTTTATCAGAAAGTATTAATAACAGTATTAATGAACAATAAGGAAAATAAAAAAATAATAACTTACGATCTTTTTAGCACTTTAGACAAAATGAAATTATTTTGTTTCAGATAAACAGTAAAATAAAAATTGAATAACCGATAAAAATCAAATGATTTATTCATGCCACAACCTATAAAAATTCAAAATAATCATTATTTTGTTATCGCTCTAACAAATCTGCAAATTTTAAAACGTCTAAATTCCATGAAAAATCAAACGCCACAAACAACGTCGCATACAAATCTATTATCCGACGTGAATTTATAAGAATTACATCAACAGTAGGGTTATTCACCGAAACAATAGATTGCCCCATCATTGACTAATTGGTTAGAATTCTAAAATACAGATCTCGAAACACTATCGGCGCCTTTCGGATTAATTAATAAATGTTATTTAAATGTAGTGACGTGCTGTCAATTTTGTACGGTCGACTTTTATATCATGGTTGAATAATTTAAAATTTGATAGTTTCATGATGTCCTCACAGCTCACAATTTGCATTCAACGCTACTAAAAAGATTGACAATTGAAAAAGTGTTTCATATTTAATTACCATCAACATTTATCTAAGCATGAATGGATTAACTTTCCAAGTATTAAACAATAATATTTCTAGAACGTCATAACGCGTACCTAATAATACATACTGCAATTTCATTGCAAAACGATCTGACGCGTAAACTATATAGTGGTCAGTTAATATAAAAATGCTTGCACGTAAGTTGTTTGGTTAATTATACAAATGACGAGAGAAATAGGTACATCTTCATGAATAAATTCATGCCACAGTAGCAGTTGTCATCAAAACTTTATTCGATCAAACAAAAAAAAAAAACATTTTGTATATTAGACAAGTTTAATCCTATTTGTTTATGATAATCAGGTAATGTGATATGTTTGAGCAAGTTCCAGTGCATAATTACCATGTTTAGATTGTAACCATTAATTTTTAATATTTCAGTAAAACACCTGCACAACACAGACATTAATTTTAAACAATGTGAAAAGTACCTAATAATAATTGATTACGTAGAATTTAATTTTAACAAATATCAATATTGTCAATATTCACTTAAATTACTCACGATTGGCATTGGATGTGTATATAGATATAATCAAGAATGCGAAACATTTTTCTATGATTCATATCTTTTGTAAGAAATAAAATGTTAGACCAAAAGTCTAAGACTTTCACGGCCGGCGCTAAATGAATAGTGTTCAATATTTGAACTTAACGCCGTGGTGCAGAATTAAAACTCCATCTTTGGTGAGACCACCGATGGAATCGTATACTGACGTAAGTAAATACGCAACGATGAACGTAACAACCTCGCTACATTCCCTAACGATGCCAAGCACAGCTGTTGGCGAAACGTCGGATAGACCACTCTATCGATGTTCTCGCCGAAGGAGGAGAAGCAATGCTAGACCACGACCATCAAGCCCTAACGTCGAGCAATATTCAGTTAATAATGATTGATCATTTGCTCGGGACTGCAATAATTACAGTGGTCGTCCGAAGTGCTGGAATTGCGAAAAAATAGGGCACCTAAGTCGAGGATACCCCTCAAACAAAACACGGCTGTCGGAAAACTAACATCAACCAACTTTATGGGGCGCAGGTTTTTCCTACCCTCACTAAGCCCCCGAAGAAGTCATCATTTCAAAACTGGACGGCACTAACTAACTATTCATAAAATGCTCTATAAATCAGCACAATGACTATCGATACAGGGGCATCCAACGCCATCGTTCGATTTGATGTGGTATCGGAACGGCCAATTAGACCTTTGCCCAGAAGAGAGACTTCACCAATCAATGGAGAATGCAACGTAGAAATTAGAATTGGAAATGTATCTTATATAATTATATTGGTGGCCGACATAACAGATGATGTCATCATTGGATTGCACCTTCTTTAAGAACATAGAATCGATATAAAACCTACCGCTTCTACAATGGGCACCGACGAACAGAAGGTGTAATGTCAAAAATTACAAGACGAAGCTTGTCGCCTACAAATTAATCGTAGAGGAAAATCGAGGACTACCGAGTCACAGTCAAAACAGACGGTGACATTGGCGTTTTCAACACGTCCCTCTCAGATGAAAACTTTAATAGGACCAACTTAACATACAACCGCATCAACACTGGAACAGCAAGACAAGAAAGATGGTTCCACGAGGTTTTGCGTAGATTTCAGAAAGCTGAACGATATAACACAGATGGGCAGTTGCCCATTATCCTGAATCGATGACATTCTAGACAGTGTAGCTAAATGGTTTTTCACTCTAGGCTTGAAAAGAGGATACTAGAAAGTGGATGAACGTCCGAGGTTATTATAATTGGGAAAGTTTAATGTGATGCCTTTTGGATTGTGCAATTCACCGGCTATATTTGAAAGGCTCATAGACACTGCACTATAAGGACTAGAAAATCATATTAGGAAGAATTTTCGACGGTCACCTTTGAAATGTAACTGAGGTCTTCAAGAAATAGGCAGCTGCAAAATTGAAGCTAAGTCCCAAAAACTGTATCCTGTTTATGACCGACCCTGACAAAATGGATGCCTGACGAAGTTTGCCCATACCAAAGTATCGTAACAAACCTAGAAGTTTTTTGAGACTTTGCTCCTACTAGCCAAGATTCATTCGGAGATTTGTCAATATAGCCTGACTACATACGGACTTACAAATAATGGAGTTCCATTCCATTGGACATCAGAATTTGAAAAACAATTTGACAACCTGATGAACATTCCCTTCTGAGGAGCCCCAATCTTGACATGCCCACAGTTTAGCAAACCCTTTATCGTTGATGCCGCCGCTAGCAATGTGGGACTTGGTGGTATGTTACTTCAAGTACAAGACGGAAACGGAAAGATCATTGCGAATTTTAGTAAAACACTCGAAATAAGAACGAAATTATTGTGTCACCCGTTGAGAGCTACTGGCTGAGGATAAAACCCTCGAACTCGAAAGAACAACTTGCACGATGGTTACAACGACTTCACAAATACGACTTCGATATTAAGCATCGCCCAGGCAAACAACACTATCAGCACTATCCCGGAGACTTTGCGTGAAAGATGCAAACTGCGGAGAAGCACTGGCATCGATCTGTTGTAATCTGACCACCGTTCAGCCCGAGGGATCCTGGGAAGATAAAGAATTAATCGAAGACCAGAAGAAAGACGAATATTTTGACCAATAATGAGACAGAAAGAAGGTGGAATCTGAAAAATATCGTGGGCAGTTGTGAGCCACCAAAGCTCAGTGAGCTCAGTGGAGTCCCATTACCTTGTTTACGACCTGTTGAAAAGAATGTGGGAGAGTTCAGACGGAACCAGAAACAAACTTGAAAATGTACTTCCGAAAAACAGAGTTTTAGAAATCTTACAATCAACCCATGGTTAAGGACATTTCGACGTTACGAAGATACTATATAAGGAAAGAACGCGATACATTTTATTGGCTACGAAGTAGAAGCGATGAAGACTACTGCAGGAAATGCCCGACCTGCGCCGCCAGTAGGGGACCGAAAACAGAAAGTCTTGGACGAATGCCGCAGTACAACGTGAGAGCACCATTTGACAGAATCACAGTTTCGCAGTCGACGTAGAAGGACCATTCCCAGTGAATGATTCCGATGGCCGATACATGCTGGTAGACATGGGTGCAAGTGGCCTGAACCATATGCGATAGCGAATCAGGAAACAAACACCGTTGCTGAAAAGCTTATCAATAACTGGATTAGCCGATATGGGAGTATCATTGGAATTGCAGTCGGCTTTGTTCAAGAAGGTCGCTGAACTAACAAAAAGCTATACTACTTCCTAATATCCACAGTCTGATTGAACGTTTTAACGCTACTCTGGAGACGAAAATCGGATGTCACAGTGATTTACCAGGATGGCTTTCCGATTTACGGCGAAATACGGGCACTGACATATTAAAATGGGATACACATACAAAAGTCATTTTGTTTAATATGCCTAATACTGAAAGTATCCAGCGTACCGTTTTTAAGTTTACGCCCGTAAGCAGAAGTTTATCACCTCCATATAGGAGTCTCTCGCCTTAATGACGCTTCAATATTGAATTTTTGCTATTTTATGGTATTAGGACATTGGAAATCTTGGACATTTGATCCAATGAAACTAGACTTAAAAAAGGAAAAAGGAGTTTGCGGATTTTTTTCTATTCTTAATTGAAACCTTCAACAAACAAAAAAATTAATGCAAAACGTACCTCTTTTAATGGAACTTTAAAGGGGAGAAAGCAAGTACCTGTCACTTTGTCTCCAATGGCAGTATAATCTACCCACCTGAAAATAGAAAAAAAGTTACCCTATAAGTGATTTTATTTCTTAACCGTAGTTTTGCTAATCTTATATCAATATTAAACAACTAATATCAACATTATGACCCTATAAGTGATTTTATTTCTTAACCGTAGTTTTGCTAATCTTATATCAATATTAAACAACTAATATCAACATTATGTACTATGCATAACTTTTCTATTATTTACATTTGAAGCATGAAATGACCAAAGAAATAAATAAGTAGACACATACAAAAGTCAAATTTTATACTCTCTCTCAGCTGAGTTATGTTTGATTGGTATACAGCAGCGTAGGCATGAGAATATTTTTTTATTGAATAGTATTAGGTATATTAAACAGCGGTTTTTGATAGTTATCATTGATTTCAGGCTGGTTAATTACAATGGTCTTCGCAATTTGTTCGTCGCTAACATCAGTTTTCTAGCATTGCTTAAATTTTGAGGTTACTAATCCTTTTTTATTTTCTAGTGTATTTACCTAGATATCTTATTATAAGACAAAGAAAACAATATGTAAATAGAATTGAACATATATAATTAATTTTTAATAACTGAGAAAGTGGCCATATTTACGATAGTGTAGTTAAATATGGCCATGTAAAGTGATCACA
>NW_020438894.1:902359-907880 GCF_000699045.2 Agrilus planipennis
TAATAATATCAAACACAAATTATTTTTAAAGTTAACATTAATAAATAGAAAATAATAATATAATAAATAATATTGTTGGCTCACAATACTTCTTGGCGCACATGCGAAGTATACATGGAGTCAAAGGGTATCCAACATCGCTTAATCGTATGATACGAGATGCTAGCTCCTTTTCTTCCTGAGCATTAAGTAGTGGTATAAAAAAATACACTTTTAACAAACTTTTTCGAATTTCTAAATTAACCGTTCGCGAGCATAGAAGCAACTTTTTTTTATTGAAGGCGATACGATCCTGCGCTATCCTCTGATTTCTAACTTATCTGACTTCCTAGACACCTAAAATTAGCCACTTCCTCTAATTTTTTGTCTTCTATCTTTATATTCGCTCTTTCCCTACTTTTTCTTCCCTTGCGTACCAGTACTTTGTTTTACTTTTATTTATTTTCATACAGTACTGTTTTATCAGTGCCACTTCCATTCTATTTAAAGCTATCTCTAAGTTCCACCCTTTCTTCCATCCTCAGTACAATTCCAGTTAAGATGTTTGACGCATGGGAAGTTAAGCTAATTATTCTAAAATTCTTGCGCATATCAGCGCTTCTCTTTTTAGGTATGGTTACTACCACGTTCCGTTTATAATCCTCTGGGACTTTCCCCGTCTCGTAAATGTGACTAACTAGCTAACTCAACCCTGTATTCCATCTATACCTGGCGCCTTAATATTTTTTAAGTTTTTTTTTTCCAACAACTATTACGTTTTCCTGCCATTTTACTAAAGTTAACACGTCTTCTATATCTGCATACACCGCTTCTACGTCTTCAACACTGTAAGATGATGTAGGCATATAGACCTGCACTAATACCGTTTTTATTCGGCTTCTGGTTTAATTTAACCATAACTATCCTATTGTATTTTTGTAAATAACTTTCTACACTTTGCCATGCTTTCCTACGCATTATAATTCCTACCCTCGAATTACCTTCCACCGATACCGCCTACTATATCTCATTCTAGCGTATTCATCTCCACATTTAAATTTTCCAATGTCCCCACTTGCCTCATTGTCCTAACATTCCACACTCCGACTCGTGAAATATTGCACCTACCCTTATTACACTTATTAATGACATCTCACGAGGTAGTCCCCCCTAAGACATCCGAATGGGGAACTAGTTTACGTCCGGAGTTCTTTACCCCAGAAGACGCCATCATTTCATTTCTGTAGTTGAACGTTTTACCAGGGATCATAATGTGGTGGTTTCCCCGTTGCCTTCAACATCGCAGCATTGTGCATAGAGTGTCACACCGATCCTCGTGATCTCTACCACCCTGAGTACTCAAAGAGCTACTGCCCTCTTTCAGAGACTTGTTTTAGTCTGGTTTCTCTTTATGAACCCCACCATTATGGTTGAACCTATGGTCCGGTTCCCATAATCATAGAAACTCGCAGGCTGATCCACCCACTCTAGTTTGTACAAGTTTCATCAAGGTTCAATTCCCGTCGGATCAGATATAAATAAACAGTTAAACAAAATCATTTGAAAATGTAATATATTTCATGAGAGAAGAGTGTTTTAATGTGTGGGTTCAAGTTTTATATCATATTGATGCATTGCACATTATATGAACCACTTGAATCAAATGCAACCCATACCGCCCTCTGTAATCACAGTACAGAAGTTACACTGTACTAGGTTGTGTAATTCTACTTTAAATGTTTTGGTATCTAAGCTAAGTGTTTCAGTTGACAATATCACATAATTTTAATTAATTGTAGTGTTCTTGAGAGTAACTGTTAATTCTTATTTGCACTTACCCTTCAGGCATTTTATTTTTAACCATTTTACTAGGCAATAGATAGTAATAAACTGCAATTTACACAACACTTGCCAAATTCTCAACAATATTTAATATTATTTTATATTAATATTAACCGATGTAATAATAGACACAAAACTACTACACTGTGATAGCGTATTGCCATCAGTTTGCCACAACGGCGATCTACTCAGCAGCACAATTGAACTTTGTGTAAATCAGTTTTCATTTGTAGAAAGATTCCAGCATGCAGAGCTTAAAGAGGTTGGTCTTCTTTGTTATTAGTGCAATTAAGACAAGGTGAGTTGTCTACACTTCAAAAAAAAAATAGTGCAATCATTTAACATAATATTACACACTCTATTTTTTTATCTTCTTTGACTAGGGTCTGTTTTGCTTTGTCTGTAATTTTTCCTTTCATCTATAATGAACTTAATGGAACGCACCCAATTTCTCCATAGCATAAGTTGAGGTTAACTTGCATCTATAGTTATTTGATTTTGTTATTTTGACAATTGATTGTATTTTTTAAAGGGGAAGCTTGTAATACTTGGGTTAATTTTGGTATTTCAGTTGGTTTTTGGTGCGTTTTTGTCATTTATTTCATGTTATTTACTTCGTTAATTTGTTTTTCTTGTTGATTATTTGCAGATCGTTGACTTAATAGTGTACTGTAGTGTAGGACTCCCTGGACTTTGTTGAAACGAATTTGCAGTCAAATAGCAGTGCAATATCTGGGGATCGTCTCTGTAATTGTGTCAGTATCTAATTCTTAAGTAAGTAATCCCTTGTTCTTAGTTGTTGACCATGTGTTGATTAAGTGATTATGATGTCTTAAAGCAACGCTGAACCATCTTCCTATGATGATACAATGAAGTTTTTGTCAACAAAACTAGTATAAAATTCACCAGTACAATGTTCCAAAACGTTAACTTGTTTTTTATAAGAAATGAGCACTTTACTATTGGCAAGCTGTTTAAGTAATAGGTGTTCACTATTAATTAATACAAAGTTACAATCATTTGAATCACTTAATGAACAGAGAAGAAGGTTGATAGATAGCTGAACTGATCATATATATTAGCACCAGTACAATGTTCGAAAACGTTAACTTGCTTTTTATAAGAAACGAGCACTTTACTATTAGCAAGCTGTTTAAGTAATAGGTGTTCACTATTAATAAATACAAAGTTACAATCATTTGAATCACTTAATGAACAGAGAAGGAGGTTGATAGATAGCTGAACTGAATATAAATATTAGTGAGTTCATTTGACCTATATATTATAGGCTAAATTTTTGAAAATGCAACATGTTTATTTAATTTGACCAGGGTATGCTTTGCTTTGTCTGTAATTTTTCCTTTCATCTATAATGAACTTAATGGAACGCACCCAATTTCTCCATAGCATAAGTTGAGGTTAACTTGCATCTATAGTTATTTGATTTTGTTATTTTGACAATTGATTGTATTTTTTAAAGGGGAAGCTTGTAATACTTGGGTTAATTTTGGTATTTCAGTTGGTTTTTGGTGCGTTTTTGTCATTTATTTCATGTTATTTACTTCGTTAATTTGTTTTTCTTGTTGATTATTTGCAGATCGTTGACTTAATAGTGTACTGTAGTGTAGGACTCCCTGGACTTTGTTGAAACGAATTTGCAGTCAAATAGCAGTGCAATATCTGGGGATCGTCTCTGTAATTGTGTCAGTATCTAATTCTTAAGTAAGTAATCCCTTGTTCTTAGTTGTTGACCATGTGTTGATTAAGTGATTATGATGTCTTAAAGCAACGCTGAACCATCTTCCTATGATGATACAATGAAGTTTTTGTCAACAAAACTAGTATAAAATTCACCAGTACAATGTTCCAAAACGTTAACTTGTTTTTTATAAGAAATGAGCACTTTACTATTGGCAAGCTGTTTAAGTAATAGGTGTTCACTATTAATTAATACAAAGTTACAATCATTTGAATCACTTAATGAACAGAGAAGAAGGTTGATAGATAGCTGAACTGATCATATATATTAGTGAGTACATTTGACATTGGGCTACTTTTGTTAATTTTGCTAGTTCATTTCGTTTATGGTGCTTTTTTGTTATATGTTTCATATTATTTCTTTTATAACAGTTAATTTGTTTTTCTTGTCGATTATTTGCAGATCGTTGACTTAATAGTCTACTGTGCTGTAGGACTCCCTGGACTTTGTTGTTTGCTGCTTACCGCTAACCTAACAACAATTGGCAGTCAATAATGGTGGGAATAAAGGCCATTATACTGTTTATTCATATAAACTGATAAATAAGTTCATAATTACTTTAAGGCGCTATGCATGCTATAGCTATAGAAGATGAGTTAATGATTCATAGTGAGTACATTTAACATTCTAGTGTTTTTATCAGTTTGAAATACATAAGAAGTACATTTTCTTAAACAACTGTACAGTAAGTTTCGATGTTGTCATATGTTGTTTGTTTAATAATGCAACGCTGTGTACTTGTTATTTTTATGTTCATCTGAATTCGAGCCTCATATCACACCATATCCCACACCCAAGTCTCGTACCCTAAATGCGACACCGCACATCCACAGTAAATGGCCACACACTTCATGCCCCAGTTATGCCACCTATCGCGTAACACCATACACACATCTAACGCCACTCCCAGATCTGGTATCTCGAATCCGCGTCCGATGTGTGTTGAACGCCTTATACGGGAGTGGCCCTATCTTGAGGTCGCGAATGTTGTGCCAGGTATCCCATGCGGTAGTCGGACAGCAATATTCCGGAATCGGGGTGCGGTGTTTGCTGCAGAGGCCGGATGTCCGTAGTCAGATTTCGATGTCCGGTATGAAGAGTGCGATATAGGGGTCCGTGCCGATATTAGAAATCCGGAACTAGGGGGTCAGGGGTAAAGTACTGCGGTGCTGTACGAGAGTGTGAGGCGCTGGTGGTCGGGAGTGTTATATCAGGGTGCGGTCTCCACGTTCGGTACTATGTGTGGTGTGAAATGTATTTTTGGAATCCAGGTCCGACGTTCTGAACGTTGTGCCAGGGGTGCGACATTTGGTGTCGTCGACTACTGGGTATTCTCGGTATTTGATGCACGGTACTTTGTTTCAGATAAGCGCCGTTCGGCGTAGTGATCCTATTACGGCATTCAATAACTAGTGGATAGTATGTGGAAACCTACGGACGTGAAAGGTATTGTGCCTTGTATCTGTTGGCGCCCCTTGTATGTTGCAAGACATTCGGCAACTGATGTGTAGGACATTCGGCGTTGCGGTCTGGGAATGCAGTACTCGGTAGTCAGTGAGTTGTGTCCGGTGTCAGGAGATTATGCCTTGTCCGATACGGTTCACCAGGGTTCATGTAACAGGTAAGTGATAAACGTTACGTTTTTGGGGTCTAGTAGTACTAGATGTAGGGGTCGTCTCGTCAGGTTAGGTCAGTACAGGTAACGTCTGGGCATTTCGGGTCAGATCAGGTGGAATCAGTTCAGTTCGGGTTGGATCAGGTCAAGTTGTATTGGGTCTGGCAAGGTCGGATTAATTCGTGTTGCGTCAGAATAGGTCAATTCAGGTCGGGCATGGTCGGATTAGGTCAGGTGAAGTCGGGTCATTTCAGGTCGAATTAGGTCAGTTCACGTCGGATTAGGTTATGTCGGGTCAGATCAGGTTGGATCAATTCCGTTCAGGT
>NW_020438895.1:0-15334 GCF_000699045.2 Agrilus planipennis
CAGTACAACTTTGGAATTTCCAAGTCTGTGTATGTCTGTGTGTGGGTAGAAATTATAATTTTATTCATTGTGCTTTCGAAATCGTAAAACAAAGCACTGCTTAGCATATTTAATAACCATACGTATGCACACTTATTAGTTTTGCATATTCAAAATTAAGAGAATGTACTTACGTATATTATGCCAATGTTGCGATTTTACGTAAAGTAAAAGCTTGGAATACGAGAGAAAAAAGAAACCGAATATGCTCAGTTGTTCAGCAATTAAATAAATTAGATAACCATTTAAAGAATTAACAGGTAAAAGATTATATTTGCCAAACGGTTAACATCATAATTTATTTGTTTCCACGACATTTCGATTGAGAAGGACTCTTTTTAACGCAAATTTCAATCAGAAAAATCATGAACCTAATAAGAAGTTTAGTTGTAAAACAGATAACAGTCAATAATTGCTTCAATTGACTAGATAGTTAAGATTAATTGATTTCATATTTTTAACAAGTTGTTGAGGTACGATTTGGCATTGTTGCATGCATAATAATGAACTTTCTTGTTATTCTAATTGATTTAGAGAACGATCTGTGAGTAATTTTGTGTGTTAACGTTCAATTCAATGAGATCGATAGGTAATCAAATTGTCCATTTCTCAAGGAATTTCAATTAGTTGCTACTGTTTACAGCCTGGTTACAACTACCATTTAGTCAGGCCTTTCAACATCACGAGCCGTAAATACAACGTGGAATATAACAGCTGTGTACAACAATATATACCTAATTGAAACTGTATTTAACTGTTGACTTTTCTTTGAGAATGGGAAAAGCGGTACAGATTCACACAATAAAGAATAGCGCAGGGTCGAGTTACTTGTGCATGTGAGCTGTCTTTGAACTATACCTATGAGCTGTTACAAGGCTAAAGCCATCCGAACATATGGTCCTTCGAGCCGGATTCAGCACAAAAGCCGGAAATTAGGGTGGAGACAGCTTACATAATTAAGAGACAACTCACATAATTCTTAAGACAGTGTCAAACAAACGGGTTCGATGTACATAGTCCATATTGTAAATTAAAGTGTACAGTAGATGTAAGAGCAATCCAAAATTTAAAACCAAATTAATCGTCTATGCGCTCTTAATCTCAATAACAATTACCACCGCTAATTTGTTTTGGTATTGTCGCTTTATTCTGCACTAGTTATAGTTTAGCAGCAGGATATTGCCTGATACAAGCCCTTACAAGGCTAACCCCATCCGAATAGTGCTCGTGAACGGTTAACTTTGAAAATTCTGAAAAGATGGCGTTTTGCATGCTGTTTGTAGTAGTTCATAAAACTCTGTCGGCAGTAGGTAGAGTGGGTCTGTATTCTGTTGGAACTGGTACGACGCCCTGATGAGGTCCAACGAGATCGAAATCGTCATATATTTAACTGCATCGATTTAGATGTCTGAGTTTTTCTGCTGCACTAATGAGATTTAGATTCTAGTACTATTAATTAAGAGTCATTATCGTAATCATCAAGGTCATAATCATGATGGAATCGTCTATCCTAAGACTGGTTGGATATGCACTTCCACTATTTCCTATTTTGAGCTAATCTTCGCATTTCCCTAAAATTAGAACATCCCACGTCCTTGCTTAGCAGGAATTAAGCTTAAGGTAACGAAAACTGACTACTGAAATTATTTGTATGCATATATAGAAACACACTGAATTCTAGTTCGTTTTCCAAAACATGCTTTCATATTTCTATATTTTCTGTATGTTTTGGCATATTAAAGAAGCGCCTGTTTTAACATTTTTTTGGCATTTTCAAGATTCCTTACGATTTCTAAATTCTAAAAAAAACATTTCTTTTATGCCTTACCAAATTTCAAAAACTTTTGCCAGGGTTTTTCAAATTTACTACACATCTTTGCAGCTTGTAACCTATTATAAAGAGTACGTTGAAAGATGGGTGTGGAATTTTCGTATGCCCTGAATAATATTGTTGTGGATATGATATATTATACGTTATGCATACCTTAACCAAAGGCATGCAGTTAGACGAGTTCATTCTTTTCCCATCACATATTCAAGGGTCTGCAATTATTTCTTTGTTGGCTGACAGGTTTAAGCATGAAAGGGAGGTCGTCGATGTGGTTCGCTATTGTCGCTTTTCATAAAAACGAAAAATATCGACTTCGAAGAATTACCATTCTAAAGGACTGAATCCGCCCTTTCTTCATCCATCCATCGTCCGTCCATCCATCCAACCATCCCTACAGCCAGCCGTTTTCAAAAGGGAAAATGATAATGGTAAAGGCACCGGCCTATTTCTTTTCAGATGACTATGTCTCTTTCTTCTCTTAATTTTCGCCACGTCGAACGAGATATCCCACCTTTTGTTATCGTCAGCTGCTACTTAAATTATTGACGTCTTTGATCTTAAATAGAAAATAAACGACGGTCTCACCATTCCTTGAAATCGATGAATGAAAGTGGAAGACGTAAAATGAAGTATTCGGTGAAATCGAACAAAATAATATAGGAACGTATGTTATTTATTGAGATAAGGAAGGTTGTAGCCAAAATTTTATAACACACTATTCTTACAGTCCAGTTCCTTCAAAAAACCTGGCTGAAATTTCGTAAGTAGTTCCTTCAGGTATATGCAATATAAGAATAAAAATCGCATCTAAACTCACCGAGAGGTTCTTAAGCTTTATGACAATAAATTTTAACAGTTTTGATTTGTAACGTCCTGACGACAATATCCCACGTTGCCTGGGTCTTCCCTATCTTAGAGATCGACATCGAACATCCATAAAAATATTCTATCGGCCGGGAATAGTCCCGGACGTCACGTGACGGGTGAGCATTCTTACCAAAATTTTATAACACACAGCGAACTANTGCTTTATGACAACAAATTTTAACAATTTTGATTCGTAAAGTCTTGGCGACAACACTCTGCGTTGCCCGAGCCTTCCCTATCTTAGACATAGACATCGAACATTCCATTAAAATACTGTATCGGTCGGGAATACTCCCGGACGTCGAGGTGACGGGTGAGCAATCTTACCAGAATATTATAACACACAGCGAACTATTTTTATACTCAATGTTTTTCCTACAACTTGACTCTTACACTCCTCAACTATCCTTTACATTAACAATAGCAAAAACCTGGCTGGAAAAGTAGTTCCTTCAGGTATAAGTTATAAGCTTATGAGATTGTAATCTATGAGTAAAAATATCGCATCTAAATTAACCCAGAGGTTTTCAAGCTTTATTTAACAATTTAGTCCCGGACGTCGACGTGACGGGCGAGTCCTTACAATAAAGCTATCGATACACTTCCANTATGATATTGTAATTTAAGAGTAAAATTCGCATCTAAATTCACCCATAGGTTCTCATGCTTTATGACAACAAATTTTAACAATTTTGATTCGTAAGGTCCTGGCGACAACGCTTTGCTTTGCCCGAGTCTTGTCTATCTTGGACATCGACATTAAACATTCCATAAAAATACTGTATCGGTTGGGAATACTCCCGGACGTCAACGTGACGGGTGAGAATTCTTACCATAAAGGTATCGATGCACTTCCACACGAAAGTCTTTCTTAACTATAAATTCATACGTAAAGATGATTGTTTCTTTGATTTCATTAGATCAAATGAATTGTATGCGAGTACATATGACACAATATGAATGAAACAGATTCATTTTTATGTGTATAGGTGGGAATTGTTTTTCACCGAGAAATATAAAAAAAATGCGACATTTCCTAACAAATCAGTTGGTGGATAGCAAAATTACAAATGTGTTTTATATGTATATGCATCTTAAACTCG
Organism: Agrilus planipennis; assembly: GCF_000699045.2. Classification (NCBI taxonomy): domain Eukaryota; kingdom Metazoa; phylum Arthropoda; class Insecta; order Coleoptera; family Buprestidae; genus Agrilus; species Agrilus planipennis. The sequence goes on from NW_020438895.1 coordinate 3,841, forward strand.
TTCAATTTTTTCACTTCTCGGTATAGATATGCATATCGCATTCCGTTCCGGTGAAATTCATTTTAGCCCGTAACTAAAAGTGCAGGCAGGCATCAAGTAGCCGGCGAGATATTAATCTCCCGTCTCTGGTGTTGTTTCGTACTCACGGAGCGCAAGTGAGTGGAAAATACAACTTTTTTCCGGTAAAACCTTGGATAACATGCAAATGGGTACATTTTAATTCTGGCGACGCACAGGCCCGTTGTTTTACGTCGAAATGGTGTCTGTGGCTTGGCGGGAACGGCGCGTGAGATGATCGAAGGGGTAAGGGGAGAGGTAGAGAAAGGGAAGGGGGTTGGCGANGAGGTATTAGAAAGAATAGGTGAACAGAGGACTCTATGGAAGTCAATAAAAAATAGGCGAGATAGGTTAGTAGGACACCTTCTCAAGGTCTAGTCAGAGACATGTCAGAGGCAGAAACAGGAGTTAGGAGGGGTAGAGGTAGACCTAGATTAGATTACTGTTCGCAAATAGTTAAGGATGTGGGTTGTTCTAATTTAGGGAAATGCGAAGATTAGCTCAGGATAGGAAAGTATGGAGGTGCGTCCTACCAGTCTTAAGACTGACGACCTTATGATGATGAATTACATACAGAAAAAAAGGATTTATGATTCGTTACAAAACACGAATTTTATTGTTTGGAATTTATAATGTTACAGCAAAACATCAATAGTTTTCCCAAAAAGCTTTATTTTTCTTCTTCTGCCAGAAAATACTGAAACTGAAGCTAAAACCACAGGAAACATACAATTTGTTTTCATGGTTTGGTTGGTAGGTTTTATGCCTAGTTTTAAAAGATAATGACGTAAGCTACCCATTGGTATGTACACGTACTTGTACTTGTTCTCTGAATATCAATTTCTGAAAAATCCTACAGTGGGACAACTAAAAAGTGAAAAGGGATTGATAGGCAAGGTGATGTATATCTCTTAAAATGGTATGGAATTCACTTCATAGATTAAGATTTGATTCTGGACTTTTCTCGAGACTGCTCTTCCTCATCTACAGCAACGAGTTGGCTGTGGCTGATAAATAATTCGTAAGTGTTCCCATCAAGGTACAGTCAAGTCACTACTGATGATACCATTGGCAAATTACGGCGAAACGTTTTGAATAAAAGTTTCATGTAGACAACAGTCCGGAGAAGAATCCAGAATAAATCCTTCTCCCTGTTATAGATTAGGAATTCAATTTAATTTTCGTGAAGAAAGTAAAAGAAAACGTTTAGTTGGAGAAAACATTCAAATATGTCCACTTACTTAAATATATATCTTTCTGTTCATATTTGTTCGTCTAAACCCCCCTTCGACCTCTCCTTCGTACTAAATAAAAGTGTAGACTTACAACATACGCAAAACAGTTCTGCACACAGGCCTGACCAAAACAATACTGACTCAAATAAGGCAAAATATATCCGTACCTGCCCGGCTACTCATCTTCATGAAAAAAGGTCATATTTCAAATCATAACACCGACAAACGTATAAAGATATATTAATTAGATAAAATAAAGTTACAATTCCACTAATAACACTCTTACTTTCACAGAAACTCTGAGTCCAGTTTCTCCTCAACTATCCTTTACATTAACTATAGCAAAACCTGGCTGGAATTTCTTAAGTAGTTCCTTCAGGTATAAGATATGAGCCTATGATATTGTAATTTAAGAGTAAAATTCGCATCTAAATTCACCCATAGGTTCTCGTGCTTTATGACAACAAATTTTAACAATTTTGATTCGTAAGGTCCTGGCGACAACGCTTTGCTTTGCCCGAGTCTTGTCTATCTTGGACATCGACATTAAACATTCCATAAAAATACTGTATCGGTTGGGAATACTCCCGGACGTCAACGTGACGGGTGAGAATTCTTACCATAAAGGTATCGATGCACTTCCACACGAAAGTCTTTCTTAACTATAAATTCATACGTAAAGATGATTGTTTCTTTGATTTCATTAGATCAAATGAATGGTATGCGAGTACATATGACACAATATGAATGAAACAGATTCATTTTTATGTGTATAGGTGGGAATTGTTTTTCACCGAGAAATATAAAAAAAATGCGACATTTCCTAACAAATCAGTTGGTGGATAGCAAAATTACAAATGTGTTTTATATGTATATGCATCTTAAACTCGTTCAATTTTTTCACTTCTCGGTATAGATATGCATATCGCATTCCGTTCCGGTGAAATTCATTTTAGCCCGTAACTAAAAGTGCAGGCAGGCATCAAGTAGCCGGCGAGATATTAATCTCCCGTCTCTGGTGTTGTTTCGTACTCACGGAGCGCAAGTGAGTGGAAAATACAACTTTTTTCCGGTAAAACCTTGGATAACATGCAAATGGGTACATTTTAATTCTGGCGACGCACAGGCCCGTTGTTTTACGTCGAAATGGTGTCTGTGGCTTGGCGGGAACGGCGCGTGAGATGATCGAAGGGGTAAGGGGAGAGGTAGAGAAAGGGAAGGGGGTTGGCGAGGCGCCCTAATTTATAAACATGAAAAACTTGCGGGTAAAGAGCAATGAATGCCAAATGGCTGCCGGATTCAACTAGCGAAACGTGGCTTTTGACAAAACCCTAGTCGGGAATGTATTTTAAAGAGCCGCAAGAATCGGAAGTTTCAACGAAGCGGTTCTAGAAAGATTAACTGCTCAAGTATTGTAGGGCTAACACCAAAATTCAGAAGGCGTGAAATAGTACCTCCGAATTCTAAGCCCATAAATGGGAGAGAATGATAATGANCATAATCGCATCACACAGATGCATAAAGTACCACACAGGTAAAACAACGCAGTTGCACCACACAGGTGCTGAATAGAAGTGTACACTTAAAGCAATTGCAAAACAGTACTGCACACAGGCCTGGCCAAAACAAAACTGACTCAAAATAAGACAAAATATATCCGTGCCTGCCCGGCTACTCATCTTCATGAAAAAAGGTCATATTTCAAATCATAACACCGACAAACGTATAAAGATATATTAATTAGATAAAATAAAGTTACAATTCCACTAATAACAATAAAAAAAAAATCACTAAAAACGTGTAATTATACAACACGATAATAAAGTGAAACTTCTTCAAACACACAAACATACCGGGATAGATAGGGGTTAAGGAATTGGTTTAATAGTATTATTTGTACACTGTGAATTTAAGTTTTACACTATACATGCCGGAGTTGCCTGTAACGAACGTTGCATTGAAGCGCGCTCACGGCTTAAGCGATCCCCACTACGAACTCGACTACGTGGCCGAGTGGAGGGCGGACATCCGTTGCATGATTTCGTTACATAGCAACTCGCATGAAACGCACTCACCCGACCCTGCGTAAAGAAGTTTCACCTCAAAAAAAAAACATTACTCCAAAACGTAAATTATTGTGTCACACTAGCAGGTGGGAATGATACAACCAAGCGTTTTCTTAGTGCAGTTGACTGCATTTGAGTTGCAAAACTTTTAAATTGAATTGTCACTCAAATAATAAAGCTGTCAGACTTTTATTATTAAGGAATCAGGTGGGGCACTGTTTATTAGACGTGGTATAATGTTATATAATATTCGATGACTCATATTGAACCTGTAACAAAGAGAGAGAGAGAGGTCAGGTATTACGACATACACCTACGTAAGTAATTATGCAAACTGATACAAAACGGTTTTGTTTTATTGTATTATCAAGTCAAGTGTAAATAAGTTTCATGACAACTATGTAAGTCTAAGGGATTATTCCGTCTATAACAACGAATTACAATGTGTTTACCACCCGTTTATATGCGAAGCTGGCTATGTACGTGTGTGTGTGTGGTAGTTGTTCGAAACGCCTTCGTAACGAAATTCTAAATTTCAAATTAAGAGCGGCAATATGCATATGAATAGGGCTTACTGTTGGTTTGCTGAAATGGATTTCTACGATTCGGCATTTCATGCCTGGCTTTAGAGATTTACACGGTGTTCACGACGACACGTCGGCGACTATGGCGACGACGTGCTCCTGGGATCACGACTAGGAATGCGGGAATGACTCGCGAAAACCGAGGACGTTTTAATAATATACAGGATGTTCGTATAATTTAGGCACCTGAAAATACTTGGTTTTTTGATGAATGTTTCGAACAATAAATGAATGCCAGTTTGTGTGAATTCAGAATTTATTAAACCTTCACAATATGACAAATTTTCAAAAATTTCTTGGTAATCAGCATTCTGTAGAAGTCAGATGCGGATCGCGATTTCAATCTCATTGTGGTAAACGCTATTTGTAATATATTGCTTCTTCTACTATGTTCAACAAGGAGTTGATAAGGATATCTACTTGTCGAATTGAATCCACAGCGTAGCGTAGAAAAAGTTTCATTGTTTTAAAACATTAATTTTTTGAAAACATTTCCTGCTGGTAGGACATAGGCTCTCACTGATCCTTACATAGTATTAATCAGGAAAACCTCCCTATATAACTTTGGTCCTAATACGTGACGGATTGGGCATCCCTACTTTGGTTCATATACCAGGAGAATCACAGGATTTTGCTACTAATAAGATTATTACGATATCATACTGCGATCGTGACATGTTCCTGAGAAGGCATAGGTACCTTTATCTTACAAATCCCTTATTATCGGGTCCTTATATACGCTCTGGTGATTATTTCCAAAGTAAAGTTCAGTCAACTGATTATTTATAGTGCGTTGAGTCCCAAAGTTCACCCACTTAACCGTAATAACTCACTTGCTAGCTCACCCACTATATAAGTGCACAATACACTCCAACAAGCTACAGTAAATTAATTTTTATAACGCGTTGTATTTGATAATTACCAACAGATAGATAAAAATAATTTTATTATTATTAAACCGAATGACGTAGCTACATGTAAGCGAAGTGAGCGTAGGTGTTTTGATTATCATAAAAAATATCCTTTCTCTTTTTACTCAGCTACCTTATGATTATAATTTTTATCTTCATGTTAAGAATACATTCAGAAGTTAATATTTTCTGGTCTTGTCTTAAACTTAATTTATGATGGTTAACATATCTTCATTCCTACATAATGTGCAGGTAAATTGTAATCTATAAATTATTTATTTATCAACGATAGTAATTAATTCCTTTTTTCGCCGTGAGCTAGTGGCTGTGGCAACGATGTTTAACATAATTAGACATTGTCAAGCGTATACGTATTGTATCCTACACATTCAAACGTATAAATATGCAATTAAGTTATTTATTCTGCTAATTTTTTACCCATAATAATTGAGACCTGCGGTAACTGCTACTGGCGCAGGTCTAAATATAAGCCCAAGAAGGAATTCCTGCATATGGAATAATTGCCCGTTTCACCTTGACAGTTACATATTGTGCCCCAGGGTTACGATCAGAAAACTTTACCTTAATTAGGTACAGAAAATTTCCGTTAGACTGTTATTCCATTTTCATGCATACAAATTCGTCTCATTTAATAAACAGTTCATGATAATAATTCTAACGAATGAAATGTGACTTAAACGGTTCATTCTAACCTTCCGGTTACAATACAAGACTATTAAATTTAATAGCGTTGTTATAGTGAAAAAATAGCGAAAGAAATAGTCATATTTTCAGGGTCTCTAAAAGTAGAATATGCACGACAGCGACACCAGGTCATTAGTCCATTTAATCGTAAGTGTAGAGTACACCAAGATGGATGTGTTTTGTTATTTGATCTTATTTTATACCAGCATCCACGCACGACTTCGTCCATCTGAAATAAACAATTAAAAAAGAAAAAGAAGCTAGGAGGCCACCCAAGGAACCAATTTCTTTTTTAAGTTTCATTTTCGGACATGTCATCGTTAGTTTCTTCTCTACATTCAAATCATTTCAGTTAGTTTCTGATTAATTTTACCTACCTTTAAAAAACGCAATTTCCACAGATTTGTGACAATTTCTTTTTATTTCAATTTATTTAAAATTATAAACAAAGCGTTGAATGAATTATAAATATTAATATCCTTTGCTGCAAATTATGGGGAATTCATCTTTTTTAATTAATTAAGAGAAAAATTAAAGAGAACAACTTGGTGTTTAGAGTTCCAGACTCCGAAGACCTATGTGGTACATTCGTGTTAACCTACAATCTTGAAACGAAACGAAGGAAGACAAACATGATACCATTGACTTTGTTGATAGGTAGATATACCGTGTGGTGTTATTAAGTCTTCCCCTTTTTATATTTTTGGGATTTTGAAAATTCTTGAGAGACGAGAATGATGCAGTAGATAATAGAAAAATATAATCAATAGTTGCTAATTAATGTGCTAGCTCCAAATCCTGCCCCATAAATGTCCTGTTGTACATTACAAAATGATAAGTGCCTACGTGTACATTTTATAATCTATTCGTACAGTTGTATGAATTTATTCAACCTATTTAATTGCGTTCGTTATTAGTTTAGACTGAAACCTTTCACTGCAGTGATAATATATGTTTATTGTAACGAATTACGGACTCATTTGACCCATAAATCGAAATGAAATGTTTGCTTTGATGGATTTTGTTCATTACAAGTGAACCACGTAGTTAACCTATTCAATTACTGCAATTAAACAACGTTGCTTTTCTAAATTAGCAGAAATATTATTTCTGTTGTGCTTACTGCAAACTGAACAAACTGTTTCGTTATTAAACTACTGAATCATTTACTTTTGCTATTATTAGTTACAGTTCACGGTTTTATAATAGTTAGGATATTTAAAATCCTGGTATACAAATTATGATCATTTCCAGATTGATTCAGACCGGGTTTTAAATGAGGTTTTGCTTAATAGACAAATAGGCACAAAAAAAAGTAATTTGGCATTTCGAATAATAGGCCCTCAACATTCTCGAGTGGTCTCTTTAGTTGTAGTGACCCAGGCAGACATATATACACATGTACATATACCGATGTGTGTCCGTGTATTCATCCATGCAGACGATTCAGTTGCCGTGTCTGCCACGTCAGTGCATCGGATTCCATTGCCTTGAAATGCCTCTTAATGCGCCTACAATGTGTGAATTCCACGACAAATGCCTTTACAATACACACACGTATACACATACAAGCACCTCCGTATGCCATGGACACTGAGCCTTGACAATATAGTACCATGGGCCTTTCCGAATAAATTATTGTTATTCTAAAACCGAGCCAATCCAAAAAGGGCATCACTTGCAGAAAGATATTCTCGCATAAAATAACGTTACTTCAGGACTTTTTTCGTTTTGATATGGAACATCTTTCACCGTGGTTAGAGGGTAAAATCGATATAAGACGCTATGATTGGCGAGGCACCGTTCTTGGTAAGATACGACACACGGCAAGACACTGTGATTGGTGAGACACCGTCTGTAGCAAAATATAGCGCATGGTAAGACGCTGTGCATGGCAATACACTGGCTTGCGAGACATTGTCCATGATAAGATACTGCGCATGGCGAGCACTGTTCGTAGCAAGATATAGGTCATGGCAAGGCGCTGTGCACGGCAAAATGCTGTGCATGGCAAGACACTGATTTGCGAGACACTGTTCGTGGCAAGATATAGCGCATAGGAAGACTCTAGACGACAAGACGCTGTGCATGGCAATACACTGGCTTGCGAGACACTGTCCATGATAAGATACTGCGCATGGCAAGACACTGTGATTGACGAGACACTGTTCGTAGCAAGATATAGGTCATGGCAAGACACTGTCCATGGCAAGATATAACGCATAGGAAGACTCTAGACGACAAGACGCAAGATGCATGGCAAAATACTTACTTGTGAAACACTGTCCGTAGCAAGATATTGCGCATGGCAAGACTCTAGACGACAAGACGCTGTGTATGGCAAGATACTTAGTTGTGAGACACTGTCCTTAGCAAGATATTGCGCATGGCAAGACACTATCCATTTCAAGATATATGTATATGTACCGCTTCGTTTGACTAATAATTAAACATAAGAATACGACACAAGGGTTTGTAGCTATCAGAGCTGTAATCATTGCTATTTAAAATAAGGTAAAGCACTTTTGCGCATTCCAGCATATCAGAATTTGATGAAGTTAACAATGAACGTGTTTTTAATTTCTGTTATAGTTTCCTTCGACATGACAGGTTTCCAAAACGGAACATAATTTTTACCTATCATAGTTAGGTCAGTCAGAGCCCCGTACTTAACTGTATCATTTACGTTGTGTAAATGTACATAGTATATTATCTGTATCTATAATTTGACAATTTTGATCACATCTCGTATTAGATACGATGATTCCTCCTGTCTACCGTGTTTTCTACCTAAATCTCGTGTTAAACTATACGAGAAGATTATTTCATTAACGTGTTGTAATATGAGTGTAAATAGTTTCAGAGTTTACCTTTCGAATACTTCCTTCATAGGTACGTACAATATCCTATACATCCACAGCCTAATGGGTATTATACACATAGTGGTGGTAGGAAGCAGTGGGTGGTAGCAGTTAGACGAGTACAAATATGTACGTATCCGGAGCTATTTCGGCGTACACTTCGTTTGCTCTTCACTGCTAAACTTGAAGTGTTTATGTGCATTGAGGTCTGTGTAATATCGCTAAGCATTCGAGCCATTCTCACGTTTCGGTTTTCGTGCATGCAATACCTACTAATTAAATTTAGGAGATTAAACAAACCAGCAAGAGATAGTTTTGCGTGTAAACAGTTCAATGGGCTCAGTTGTGAAAGTGTTAAGAGAGATCAACAGTGGGTTGTGGAAGAGATTACAGGCGCTGGAATTTGCTGAATGGTACGCTCGATGTGGAATTGCATTCTCGAGATCGCCTGTTTTATAGTTAAAGATAAGGATGCATTACTACCATATGTACAACACGCGACAAAAATATGTCTCACCGCTGTCCGCCATGGACAGTTCTTTTTTTATACTTCCATCAATTACAATTAGAGTAAAAGGAATACCCACCCTCGTCATCATCATAAGATCGTCAGTCCTAAGACTGGTTGGACACGTACCTCCACTTTTTGCTATCCTGAGCTAATCTTCGCATTTTCCTAAAACTAGAACATCCTACATGCTTAACCATTTGCGAACAGTAATCTAATTTAGGTCTACCTCTACTCCTTTTAACTCCGGTTACTGCCTCCAACATGTCTAAAAAAAAAAACTTTTGGGTGTTTCATTCCCACCAGCCAGTAATGCTGGTGGGCGGGCAGTCCCTCCGGACTACGCCGGAAGGTAGGGCGGAAGGCCCTCTTCAGCCTGCTTTCAGGAATCGTGGGAATGGGTGGGTGGTGGTATTTCGGGTGAGAAAGATGAGACGGACGAAATTAAGACAGAAGAGAGTGAAAGATTATCTGTGGAATATTACTGCCTCAGCATTTGCCTAAGNGCTTCTAACCTTTGCTTTTCCGCCGCGCCCACTGTCCATGTTTCGCATCGTGCTTCAAACATACACCTTTAACAACCTTTTTCGAATTTCTAAATTAACCGTTCGCGAGCACAGAAGTGACTCCTTTTTATTGAAGGCGACTTGACCCTGCGCTATCCTCTGCTTTATATCCCTATCCGCAAATAAAACTATTCTATCCCTTATATCCCTTCTACTTTTTCCGTCCTCATACATATCGGAAATCAGCCACTTCTTCTAATTTTTAGTCTCCTATCTTTATATTCGTTCTTTCCCTACTTTTCAAATACCTATTCTATAAAAAACAAAAATGTCACATAACACAAGGAGAGATAACGATCTTTCAGCAGCCAATATCAGAATCTTACATTATTCTATCATAAAACAGTGTGTAATAATTTGCTCCAAACAAATACCTCGTTTTGAATATTTGTCGCGCGGCATACGTTCTTGTACGCATCTATCTTTAAACGGTTAGGTTTACGTAACGATATATACCTTTAACAGATACGATAAAATTTCAGTATCTGCCCATGTGATAACTTTTTGAATTACATTACATTAGATTAGAATTTAAACTTCCATGTCGAATTGATTTCATGCTGTTAATTTCGAATTCTTATTGAGTAATTAAAAGTGTATAATTTCGTCATCCTTATTGCCTGATATGATCTGATCTTATTCAATTACATGGCACCTCCGAGTACTTGAAAACTCGGGACCATTACCAGGTACCCTGCCGAATCTGCCGTATGTTAGATCCAAACCGGGCACACGTCCCATATCATTGTTTCCTTATTGTTTAACATTTTTGTCCTAGTGTGTAAGCGCTCGTTTTATTAACGAACACTGAGATTTTTTAAGAATTAATTTGTAATAAGTTACAGATCAAATACACACATAATAATTATAAGCATGTATTTTACAATTTTCTGTCGTTAAATGACTACTGCTTCCACATAGTGCATTTGAATAATGCGCACATTCCATTACACAGAAGCAGATGAAAACAAGTTTAATCTCTTCTGTAGACATTCCTAAAGTTTTTCATCAGTTTCTGACATATTTTCAGTTTGTATCACCGAATATTTTAATATAAACGTTTATAAATAGCTTTAAGTAGACATTCCTATGAATATTAACGCATTCCTTCTGTTATGAATAATAAATACATAAATCTAGACCATCAACGGAATTACTACAATTCTGCGGTTTTAACAGGAAAATCAGCTTACATTAATAGGGGATGCTTTGTTACGTACACAATAATCGTTGACATTTCAATTTCAAAAACAGTTGAATTAACGTCGACAGATACCGATGTGCATTTTTTTTAAGTAGGAATGATGTTTCTACAACTTCCTTCCAAACAAGTGCAAATGCGTATCCTTTAAAATTACGTTGAAAAACATAACGAGTCTGGGCGAACCAAATAAACATTTTCTTCCTGATCTACAATTATTACATTATATTTATGCATTCCAATAATTGTAGTAAACGTTTGTACTTTTTTATCGTCATTATCCTTTACTACCGCGTGCCCGGCGTCATTATCCGGTATCCGGCCGGATGCTAAACAAAAGTGCCGTATCCAGCGGGTACCGGTACTACTTATTAGAATTATTATACCTCTCTCTATAGAGAGATTTTAAAATAACTGCACGCAAAAAGGACTGATTGATCGACAGGTTATGTTGTAGGTAATGCGTGACTATATTAACTGAAAATAGGGTTGCCATCTCTAAAATTTGGAAACCAGGACAAGACGCATGAAAACCCCGGAATTTAGAGTCCAGAACCCGGACATGTCAACAGGTTTTTTTAAACATAATCAGTGTAACCAAAAACAGTTGAAAATGTCATAAATCACCCTTTTATTTATTTTCAGACCTTAAAATTAAATTTAGTCATTCTTTATCATCATTTTCAATGTACCTAACAAAACAGAATCTTATTACAGTTTGTTACAAATTGTTTTAATAATCAGTTAGATTTTTTTTACGTGTGTGGCGGGCGGCCCAAGACTTTAAATTTTTAAACCAG
>NW_020438895.1:15975-33949 GCF_000699045.2 Agrilus planipennis
ACTATTCACAAATAGTTAAGGATGTGGAGTGTTCTGGTTTTAAGGGAATGCGAAGATTAGCTGAGGATAAGAAAGAGTGGAGGTGCGTGTCCAACCAGTCTTAGGACTGACGACCTTATGATGATGATGATTATTTATGGATTCTTTTTGTTTGTTTTAAGTTTATTTTATACAAAAGTTTAGGTCTTTTATTTATCGATTGAGGCAGTACGAAGTCTGCCGGGTTAGCTAGTAACAAATAAATGTTTGGTTTTATTTTTATTAAAAAGAAAACAATTATTAAATTTAAAACCAAACCAATTTTCTATCCATCTTCCCCCTAACCCCATTATTTACATGTTAATATAGCCTCGTTTAGCACTGTTTCGTATTACGCTCTACTTTGATGGAACGTATCCTGCGAGGTCTTACTGTATTGTCAAATCATTACCCTTTAGATGATGATGATGCATTGTCATGTTTCTGCAGTAGTTGATAGAATATTTTCGAAAAATCCTGTTGTACCTTATTCCTGTTACCAATAATGATGTTTTCCTAATTTATTATCGCTTTCAGTCTAAAAAAAAAAGGTTACGCATCTGATTAGTGTAGCAAACTCGTCGAAATAAATGCATCGGGTTACGTCGCCTCGCCTGCTCCTGATTGTAAAAGTTTAATGTTGGTCTTCAGTTGTAAAACCGTTGGAGTTGTGAGCGGGCAGACATTTCCCACTTCTCTTAATCCTCGTCCGTCGAGTTGCACCTGATACTGCCACTGATCCTCCAAATCTGGTCCATTAGACGCATTTAAATTGAAATTGCAAACGTTTTCAATCTCTTCGACGGAACTTCTTTTTCCGTTGAACCAACTAACTGCATGCCATGTCACCGTTCGCGAATGAGAATTGCAACGGTGGCAGTTTCGAATTAACAAAGAGTCGTTTACATCCCTCTTATAACAAAAACTTATCATCGTTACATAAAAATCGCTTAATACAGTACTCAGTTTTAACAATGGAATCGTTTATTTATTATTGTATCACCGTTAGTACAGGTAATTGATATTTAAGTAATAATTAATGCTAGTTCGTTTAAACTTATCTACATCTTGTTTAAATTAACAACAATATGATTAATTTGTTTTATAATAAGTTAAGTTAGAAAATCTTGGTCCTATTTGTATGTTTCTCGGATTCGCATATTTGTAGTGTTGTACAACAAGAATGAAATGCTATTCAACGGGGGTAATGTACGAAGGGTTACCCCCAATTGGTAAATGTAAACTGCTATACACGGAGGGCTCAGGTTAGGTTATGATGATGACCATCAGTTTAAATTTTCATGGGTCCAGCTGGTTAAATTATATATTGCAATTTTGCAGTTTCTACCTCCGGTGATATTTATCATGTTTAGTATTCCCTTCGTAGCAGTTTCATATAAAACATTTTTGTTTGTCTGTCGCTGTTTTTATGACAGATCTTCCTGTAAAAGTCCATTTCCATTTGGAAAAATGGGAACGCAAACAAAACTACAAACAGGATGCTTGCGAAATTTCCTGTTTAAGATTGCTTTTCGTTCAAAGCGTTTCCTATATTGTAAAAGACTTCATTATTATACTAGAATTCTGTACATACTCAACGAAAAGCGGTATAAACACGTTTTAGGTATTTCTGGATTGACGTTTAACTGGGTAATTTTTTCTACCTTCGAAAAATTGCTAGTAACAAAGCAAAACAAAAATATTAGTCAACTTTGACGCTCCTTGTCGGGAAAACTAACATAAAGTCGATAACAATTATAGTTCTTTAGAATTTTATGGTCTTGTTGCAACTTTTTTGAAGAAGTACTGAAAACTAATAACATTTTTCAATAATTTAAGCGTTAATAAGTCTGGTCTTTTCTTACAAAAATTCCTGAAATCATCCAATTCAATGTTATCTATAGATATTGTACCGAACAGCTTTAAAAATTTTCATTGGTTCTTCCTGAACCAAATTTTTAAAATTTCAATTAATTCGTCCCTGTTGTGTTCCACAGGGTTTTGTTTCTTCGCCGGTCACTTCGGTCCTTTTGTTAGGATAAAATTGCCTGCACATTTCACGGAATCCTCTCGGATTCAATAGTATTGCGAAAAGGTTCTTGCATGACATTCCGGGACTTCAATTTTGCAGTTTTACGACTTGACCGAGGGTTCGCGACGGTTCGGCATCCGTCCGCACCCTTTGCACGCTTTTGTCCTTCGGTCGTTACGGGATCGTTCCGTCACCCCTAACCCCCTTCTATAAAACGTCCACGTTCTATTTCCTCAATAACATACGCAACTCTGATATTTTGAGACTTATTATTTACTATGAGTAGTCAGAAAGAGATAAAGAAATAGACGCAGCCAGCAGACATTGGAGAGCACTTGAGATCGGCGATCATCAGGCAACGACGAATATTTTTCGAAACGATGACTACGACGCTATAGCGTCATCGACGTCGTTATGTTGCCGTTGTAAATTGGTTCACGTTTGCGGGCTGTAGGCATCATTTGAATCGCATTATTTCTGTGGGAGCACACCAACTCCAAACACGTATAACGCACATTAATTACCAGTGATACACGAATGTTCCGTTATAGTCAAATTTAATTTTGACTGGGTACTTGTGAATTTTGTATTAATTTGTAATAATCCATCAAAATCCGTCGATAGGGGGCATATACGGGAATATTCGTATATTAACCCGTTAGCACTTGTCTTACTCAGTCTATACTGCTGAAACGTTTTTGTGATTATTATTAGCATTAAATGGTCTATGAGATAAACGGGATGATTGAACTCAGATTAGTAAGGAATTAAAGAGAAATTCTTTAAGATATAGTGAAGATAAATGGTGCAAATACAAGATTAATATAAAACTATAAGTGTAAATGATACATGTAGTAAAGGAATATTGATTTACATTTGGATAGTTTACAAAATTGTTGTAACTGTACAAATATATCATACAAAAATATAAGTTTATTGATGGTTTGATTTGTAACATATGTATAGTATAATGTGCTGGAAGTTGCTGTTAACATGGGTTTCAGTAGTAACTGATATAGCGGGTTAGGTTAGGTTAAGTGCAAAAAAACGCCTATACACCGGGAAATTACCAAAACGCTTGAAATATGCATTCGTTTTGCTAAAATTTGTTGTCTTTTTTGAATTTGAGTATTTATTAGTTGTCAATCGTAAGTATCAGGGTTATATAGTAGTTTTGTTGCACCCTTAAATCATCCCTGTTTTACTCGATTATCAAAAATTAAAACACAATTGGTATTTGATAATGGTATTGTAACCGTTGAGTGGAATAGTTGTGTACCGGCTTTTTCCATATACGGTGGAGACAAATTGAGTCCTTTAGATCCCAGTTAATTTTTCGTTTTCCAGGATCGTACGTATAGTATTCTCGGCTGCTTATAAATAATTGGATGCCATGAGACAATACGAATGGTAAACGTTCGTACTCCATGCTATATTCTTACATTCCCTTTTCAATTGTCGACTTCAGTTCGACGAATGTCATTGAAAGTATCTGCATCGTACGGAAATTGTTTCCACACGTTCGGAAGTATCCGGCAGGAATTTAAATTGCGAGACTGTAAATTTTGACATATTACGTATATAAAGTGGAATTTCTGCTCTCTTTACATAAGTAGCAATTTTAATTGCTATATGTATAAGTACTAGTAAGTAGAGGTTTTCGAAGTTACTGTTACTCATTGATTTTACTCGAAACGCTAAAATTTCGGATCTCCCCGTACTCTTTTTTAAGGAACGAAGAATACCGGGATGTTTAATTTGATATAATGTGATATACGAGGGTGGATTGATAAGTTTCCGGCCTAACCAAGAGATGACGCCACTAGGCCTACCTTGAGGTGACATTCTATAGTACCATCCTTGGATAGCTTGTAGCTATAGTTTCAGCCCGATCTCCTTGCTAGNAAATTTAGTTAAACTTACCCCACGGGGATGTTTGGTTAATTATGATAAGGCGTACACTTCTGTTTACCAACATGTCAACAAGCTTTTGACGGTTTACTTTGAGTTACTAAAATTAAATTTACTACACATATACAATCTAATATTTTGGGATCCGTTAAATAGGAGGAGTCTAAAAAATATGGCGCTGATGAGGGAAATTTTTTTATACGCGAAACGCGAGCGCCTTCTCAGTCATCATTTTAAAAAATGGGATTACTAATGCTCATACACGTCCACGACAATCAGAAGCCGTTGTTTGTATCATTCGTTGAAGTTATTTTATTAAAAGAAGTTTATTTATCAACTTTTTTAGACTAAACAGTCATAGCAAAGGCAAAAAATTATAAGAAAGTTTTCATGTTAGACAAGTTGTCGACGAGATGATGGAAAATGATCTTCGAGAATTGATGGGTCTTGTTTTAACTGGTACAAAAAAAAAGGAAACGTATATGACGTAGTAAAAAAGTTAAATTTTAAAACTTATTATTTGATTATAAGCTTCCTACAAATTTCTTTTGTTCCTCAAATAATTTTTTTGCGATAATGGTAACCGTTTAAGTTGAAAAATAGTATAAGTTTTACAATTTTTCAGCTTCACGCGGACATACCCGTAAAATTAACTGTAAAACCAGTCCATATTATAACCATAAAGTAATACAAAGAAGAAACCAACATACAACGTCATATTGATTTTAATTACCTATGATTTAACAGTTAAAAAAGGTAAAAATTTTAAAATATGCAATCTACTGCATTCATACACGCTTCTAATTTATTTCTTCTCTAATTCCTCAAACATTTTTTAATATGTATTAAACAGGAGTCATGCCTTCGATTTGAACATATATGATTTGATATTCCTAATTAAAGAACAGGATAGCTACGTTCGTTTCAATGTTTCATCTTAGGAATTTATATGGGATTGCACAAAGCATTTTTGTAATTTAAATTTTTGTCGACATCAAACGGCTAAAAGACCGACGCACAATTACATATTTAATTTAACGTTTTACAACAAAAGCACGTAAAAATAATGGTTGAAAACGGAAGAAGTTTCAAATGAATTTTAAACCTTTCCAATTGACATCAAAGTAACGGCAAATTAATGTTTCTCTCTTACAAATTTATAAAAGGAATAGTAAAAGGGAAAGAATGCCCCTCAATGTAGAGTAAAGTCGGTGAATGTGGAATAGGTCAGGTAATGTGGAATACCATTTTTGCACTAAAACTAGAAGTGTCATCTACATTCTAGTTGCTGTATTAGGTACTACTCTTAATGTATTTCGAAGTCATGTGTTATGTAATCCTATGTTTGTTATAGGTGACGTTGTGTTTAATCAGAAATGATTTCGCAGGTGGCTGACATTTTGTAGGGTAGTGATACTGTTAACTGTTACGCATTTGTTTGGACCGATTTAAAAATAGTGGTGCTGCTTGTAGTTACTGTAAGTGTTTTAGAGTGTGAGGTATGATATTACAGCCCTATAAAATTAACTTTAACCAAGTGTCTATATGGTCATAGTTTCGTGTCTATAAGTGGGTATTGTGGGATATTAATAGGTTTGCTATTGTGGACTATTCCACATAACCAATTCCATTTTCCCCTCCCTAACTCCCAATGAAGATGTCGAATGTATTTTTTATGCAGGTAAATTTTCTGAAGATACAAGAGGAGAGGTTTGGATACAATGCATAATGTGTAGTGGCTGGTGCCATGAAGTGTGTGCAGGAAATGAAAGAGAAGTTTATATTTGTGATTTCTGCCAGTAGATATTATGATTACCTGTTTTTTTAGTCTTCTTTTTTTGTATCATGTAAAATGTTAGTCAAATAAAATATTTTTCTTGTTGTAGGTGAAATTATTTACTGAAAATGGTGGCGTGTTAATTCCATGGTAATATCCTATTCCACATTACCTTATAGAACTATTCCACTTTACCTACTCATTTTAACAATCTGAGAATTTGTTGACTTTGATTATTTCGTCTGTTAAAAGGTATGGATTATGTGCTACGTCGCCTAGACGAGAAAAACAAATAGCTAGCTGACTACAGATATTACCGTGAATAAACAAATTACAGAAGTATGTTTAATAAACTTGTTTATGATTTTTAAAAAAATGGTATTCCACATTCACCGACCTTACTCTACTGAAAACGCTTCGTTTATAATGTATAAGTTATCTGAAACAAATCTCTTCGCAGTTTTCTTGACAAATAATCAGATTAGATGACATGAAATGAAAATTTGACTTGTTGCTCTCAATCGTGCTAGCTATCGATTAAACCCAGCATTATTGTAAAATTGTGCCACAAAACAAAAGGAAAATAAAACAAAAACAAGCGGATTTTATCTCCTAACGGTCGCAGTCAACAGTTAGTTGTATTCATGGTTCTGTTGTAGCCGATACCAATTTAAATCAATTCCTCCTGACAGCGAAATGAGTAAGCAAAGTTTCTCCTTTGTCTTTTCCAAGTCAATTTCCTGGTGTCGCGACGCCGAGCATCCCGTCCTCCCCCCATTGCTTCTTCCGTATACCTCCTTCCCACCGGCGTCTGTACCTTCGGTTCGCCTTATAAACAGGTTGACTGACGTACGGTCGACGTGAAGTTAACATGAGACAGAATTAGCTCGATAATGGATGCTGCGTGTTCATTTCCAAGAGGAAAATCCCGAAAACATGGAATCGCGTTCAGGCGGAAAACAATCGCCCAACTCTAACCACCCATACACATACGATACAGGATGTTGAAATTGACAAGTCAATTCTTTATAAAATCAACGCTTGTTGAAAAATTGTGGGAAAGTTGAGAAGAAGTGGCTGATTTTCGGTATCTAGGAAGTCGAATAACTCAAAATGGAAGAAGCAGTAGAGATATAAAACAAAGGATAGCGCCGATAATTTAGAAATTCGAAAAAAAAAATGTTAAAAGTGTTTATCTGTATGGGTGCGAAAGATAGAAGCGTTCGAAATGTGGTGTTACAGGTGAATGATGAGGATACCGTGGAGAGAGAAGGTTAGAAATGAAGACGTATTAGAAAGAGTAGGAGAACAGAGGACTCTATGGAAGTCAATAAGGAATAGGTCAGATAGGTTGGTAGCTGATAGGACAGCTTCTCAAACACGAAGAGTTAGTCAGTGACATACGAGGGTGGATTGATAAGTTTCCGGCCTAACCAAGAGATGACGCCACTAGGCCTACCTTGAGGTGACATTCTATAGTACCATCCTTGGATAGCTTGTAGCTATAGTTTCAGCCCGATCTCCTTGCTANCTATTCTACATAACCAATTCCATTTTCCCCTCCCTAACTCCCAATGAAGATGCCGAATGTATTTTTTGTGCAGGTAAATTTTCTGAAGATACAAGAGGGGAGGTTTGGATGCAATGCATAATGTGTAGTGGTTGGTGCCATGAAGTCTGTGCAGGAAATGAAGGAGAAGTTTATGTTTGTGATTTCTGCCAGTAGATATTATGATTAACTGTTTTTTTAGTCTTCTTTTTTTGTATCATGTAAAATGTTAGTCAAATAAAATATTTTTCTCGTTGTAGGTGAAATTATTTACTGAAAATGGTGGCGTGTTAATTCCATGGTAATATCCTATTCCACATTACCTTATAGAACTATTCCACTTTACCTACTCATTTTAACAATCTGAGAATTTGTTGACTTTGATTATTTCGTCTGTTAAAAGGTATGGATTATGTGCTACGTCGCCTAGACGAGAAAAACAAATAGCTAGCTGACTACAGATATTACCGTGAATAAACAAATTACAGAAGTATGTTTAATAAACTTGTTTATGATTTTTAAAAAAATGGTATTCCACATTCACCGACCTTACTCTACTGAAAACGCTTCGTTTATAATGTATAAGTTATCTGAAACAAATCTCTTCGCAGTTTTCTTGACAAATAATCAGATTAGATGACATGAAATGAAAATTTGACTTGTTGCTCTCAATCGTGCTAGCTATCGATTAAACCCAGCATTATTGTAAAATTGTGCCACAAACCAGAAGGAAAATAAAACAAAAACAAGCGGATTTTATCTCCTAACGGTCGCAGTCAACAGTTAGTTGTATTCATGGTTCTGTTGTAGCCGATACCAATTTAAATCAATTCCTCCAATTTTTAAAAACCTTGTTTTTCTTGGTCAGGCCGGAAACTTATCAATCCACCCTCGTATTAGAAGGAGAAACAGCAGTTAAATGAAGTAGAGGTAGACCTAGATTAGATTACTGTTCACAAATAGTTAAGGATGTGGGATGTTCTAGTTTTAGAGAAATGCGAAGATTAGCTCAGGATAGGAAATAGTAGATCAATCTTAGGACTGACGACCTTACAATAATGAATACTTGTTCTGGTTTTAAACCCTCTTCCGGGCCTTCAAGTTGGTACTCTCTCTTTGAAAAAATATAAGAACAGTGACCCTCTTTCTTTGAAGATAAGTCATGAATATAATTGTATTAGAACAAAGGCTTTCACAGCCGAAATCCATAGTAGGGACTGGGACTGGGACACCCAGTCGCTGTCGAGACATCGAGATACAATCTACGTTCACGTTNACTCTAACCACCCATACACATACGATACAGGATGTTGAAATTGACAAGTCAATTCTTTATAAAATCAACGCTTGTTGAAAAATTGTGGGAAAGTTGAGAAGAAGTGGCTGATTTTCGGTATCTAGGAAGTCGAATAACTCAAAATGGAAGAAGCAGTAGAGATATAAAACAAAGGATAGCGCCGATAATTTAGAAATTCGAAAAAAAAAATGTTAAAAGTGTTTATCTGTATGGGTGCGAAAGATAGAAGCGTTCGAAATGTGGTGTTACAGGTGAATGATGAGGATACTATGGACAGAGAAGGTTAGAAATGAAGAGGTATTAGAAAGAATAGGATAACAGAGGACTCTATGGAAGTCAATAAGGAATATAGGTCAGATAGGTTGGTAGCTGATAGGACAGCTTCTCAAACACGAAGAGTTAGTCAGTGACATATTAGAAGGAGAAACAGGAGTTAAATGAAGTAGAGGTAGACCTAGATTAGATTACTGTTCACAAATAGTTAAGGATATGGGATGTTCTAGTTTTAGAGAAATGCGAAGATTAGCTCAAGATAGGAAATAGTGGACCAATCTTAGGACTGACGACCTTACAATAATGAATACTTGTTCTGGTTTTAAACCCTCTTCCGGGCCTTCAAGTTGGTACCCTCTTTTTGAAAAAATATAAGAACAGTGACCCTCTTTCTTTGAAGATAAGTCATGAATATAATTGTATTAGAACAAAGGCTTTCACAGCCGAAATCCATAGTAGGGACTGGGACTGGGACACCCAGTCGCTGTCGAGACATCGAGATACAATCTACGTTCACGTTGTCTACGCAGCACTACCACTGAAGATGTCAGCCGCAGTAGCTGACGAAACGTCTGGACGGAATGGTTCACTTAGATCACGGCCCTATAGCCCGAATCTGCATTCTACTATAATTGTATTGTTTTTGGGATTTTTTTTACAGTACCCATTCTGTAATATATTGTCTTTTTCACGTAGAGATAGATTGCTTTGACGTCAACTAATACTCATGTGTCTTTTCCGAATTTCCTATCATATTCGTCTTAGAAAGCGACAACGTCCTCATGCTGTACTTCTATTTTCGTGTATGTTTTAAGTAGATTGCAATAGTACTTTAGAAACCAATAAATGTTGCATTGGCGTCATTCGTTTCTACACCCTGTACATCCTTTTTTTTAACCCCTCTTTAGCTGTCTAATAGAGCCGAAGTTGAACCTGTTCTATACTTAATGCTCACATCGTCCCCTATAGAATCTCTTCCATCAAATGATCGGAAAAAGTTACCTAGCTTACCAGTCGTTTGCCAGCCCACTAGGGTTCTGTGGTCATTGAGATAATGAAATTAGTTCGGATAGGAAGGGCGTTAACAAAACTTTTTTGTAACGGTTCGTATTTATTTTGGATTATTTTTGCAGAACAGCTTAACGCGAAACTTTATGAAATGAAACAACTAGTTTGTATTAATTTGGATTCTATTATCTGTTTAGAATACACTAAATAGCACGACACGAAACTTCTGAAGTATTTTTCGGTAACAAGGTTAATATCTTCTACAAATTTCAGCGACTGGATTAGACAGAGAAAGTGAGCATAATTTGTATTTGTGGAGAATGTGCTTTAAATGTTATTATGGTAACTCCTGACCTTAAAAACTTAATGATAACATCATACCTGCAGGTAAAACAACCATCTAATTAAAGCTAATTAAAATTTTGACACTAATTCTTAAAATTGTGCTGCCTCGTCAAGTGAAAACTACATTAATTAGCATAAATACATTCAGTAGAACATATGGCACAGTTGTGTGATGAAATGGAACCATTAGCACATTTAATACACAATTTTAATCCTTTTCATTGCAGTATTAATACTACAAATTATTTCTACAACAAGGAAATCTGCTACATTATATTAATTATTTACTTTGGTATTGTAACTTTTTTATAAAAATACTTATGGATTGTCTCCCTTATTATTTACCTTTCCTGTCCATGGTATTTTAGCGTCCTTCACGTTTCACACCCATGTAGAGCCCTGCTCCAAACGTACACCTTTAATAAATAATCGTTTGGAATTTTCCAAATTAAACGGTCTCGAACATGAAGGTGATCGAAAATGTGAACTAATCATAACTTATTTCTGTAAAAATGGTTTAATTCTATATTGACGTAAGATATTATACATATAAAACAATAATCATAATGCAAGACCAATGGCAATGAATTTAATGTGACCATATACAGCGCAGTTCTGTCAATTCCTCCAGGGTATCTTCGCATGGGAGACCTCTCCAGAATAATTGAATTAAATCCATGTCCGTGATTACGATTTACGCTATTGTTCATGAAGTAGCCACCATTGTAATAAATGTATGGTTTGTTTACAAAACTCGTCTTGTAAGGTAACTGTTAAATGTGAATTTTACTGAAAAATAATCTCCTTTTGAAACAGCTCCTTGTGTTACATCCACTGTATAACAGAACCCTCTTTAACGCTGTTATCGCAGCTGGACTTTTATAGTTTACGGAATTATAACCAGAGATCTTGTAACACGGCCAGTTAATGTTTAAAACCGGAAGTGAACCATAAGAGTTGATTTTAATTATCTTAAGGAGGTACAAGGACCGTAAAACATTAATTACTTACAAGTTAGGGGAATGGTGTTGTAAAAAACATCAAGCTTTAAGTTGTACATTTGAAAATTCAAGTCTTCATAAAATGTTGCTACAGTAGACTAAATAAAATGCCTCTCGTGAGTTAAAAATTGAAGTATTTTCAGTCACAGCTACAACTGATCGTTTTTTGTCGAGTCTTTATAATTTTTTACTGAGATGAGCCAAAGATTTCTTTTACTTTTACATGAAATGGCTTCTGATAAATCTTTGTACGGGTTCCCTTATTATTTTGTGAGTCAGAACCCTAAAAATTCAAGTGTATTTGCTTTGCAGCAATCTGGTATTTCCCTAGACAAATCTCAGTATTTCAGCGTCTCTGAAAGCGTCTCTCACAGTCTTTCACAGTCTCTCAGTTATTGCCTTAGGTGTTTTTATGGATCTCTGACAGTCTCTGTATGAGAGACTCGAATGATAAAATTGTTAATTCAGAGAGTTGAGTCTCTCACAGAAAGACTGAATGAATAAAACTGAAAAATTGAGAGACTCGAGTCTCTCGTACAAAGACTGGGATCTCTGAATTATGTTGAACTTCAACCATGTCTATCGAGACACCACTTATTGAGAGATTCGAGTCTTCCGATCAGAGATTCGAGTCTCTCGTTCAGAGACTGGATACGAAATGAGGATCTCTATGAGCGACTCGAGTCTCTCATTCACAGACGCTCAACAGTTTTTTTGACAGTCTCTCTCAGCGACACCAGATAGATTCGATGAGAGACAGAGACTCGAGTCTCTCTTTCAGAGACTCTGAAAGACTGAACCTTTTTATCTCGGGTTATTGTAACTAATGCCTTTAAATGATTTGTTTTGCGAAAGTCATTTTGGTTTGTACTGGTAATTTTGTAGCCTGGAGAGGAAACTCTGAATGTATTTGCGAATCATGATGCGTTTCAGGTGTTTGTCGTAGACAATGTTTGATATTTATCAAACGCAGTAATTACATAATGCACTGTGTGCAAGTAGCAAATTTAAATTGACTTTTCTATGCGCAATAAATTTCAGGACATGTCGTAAAGAAGATTTATGTTACATGTAACTAAACAACAGTAGAGCGTCTAACTACGGATAATAAATTTTATGTTTTATACGTTCGTTTGTATCAATTTTTGAGAAGTAAAGGCATTTTTAGGAGATTAGAACGTACAATGAAGCAGTTGTTTCCTTTCGTTACATTTACAGCAATGTTGCCTTTTTATTCGTGAACCTTTGCAATTTATAATTCATTTTCTATTATTTCACTTCTCCAGTAACTATTAACATTAGCTTTTAATTTAACAATCGTTAAACACAATATAAAGTAAAACATTAATTGATTGAAACTAAAAAACAGAAAAAGACTTTAACAAATCTTAAAAAGTTTTTGTAAAGTATTAAGTACACAAACGTGCCCATTACTATTAGGTATTAGGCATATAAAAGTAAGAATGAGAATACGTTGGTTAAAATCCAAAATTTATTGTTGGATTTCCACTTTTGGTTGCGCAGTTTTTGTTAATATCTATTCACAGATGATTGAACTAACCAAGAAGAAGCTTTCTAATAAAAAGAATGCTTTAGAAATGTTTGGAAAATGTTATTACAAAATGTATTAATTCTTTAACTATTTGTACACACTTAACATGATCACATCAAGAATTAGGGCGAAATTGATTTTCTTGCTTCAATCCTGTCGGATCTAAGATTGATGAAAATCGTACCGATATAGAAATGACTATTGGTTCTTTTGTGTTAGAAATTGGACATGTGCCTGTTACTTATTAATTTAGCATGTATAAACGTATTAATAATTATTTATTTAGTGAACGGGGCACGACCCCAGCGGTTCAGAAAGTGAGCACACAATTTCCGTTGCACGATAAACTTTTAATCTTAAAATCATAATTTTCATATCATTTCTTAAGTCAGCAGAGTATCCGAAAGAAGCAAGTTATGTCCTTACGACTTCCCGTTTTCTCATCAAATAATTTTTATTTTCCGACGATTTATCATTTGATCGGACTCGTGTCTATGACGCGACGAACTTCTTCACTGACGCGCTGTGATTAATTGGGGGTTCAGGGAGTTTGGGATGGGGATGGAAGGGGGAGTGGTTCGGAGTTGGAAAGTGAAACGCCTTTGCCGATACAGATGAAAAATTGCGTGTACTAATGGTCACACTTTTCGTTGCTCGATCTCGGAAACAACCCACTTCGAGGGATTTATAGCTGTAGATAATTCCCAAAAGGTTCGCCTTCGAAATGGGAACAGTTTATTTTTCGTTAATGTCTTATAGTTTCTTTTTTCCGATATATTTACTAAACTATACTCTCCTATCGCACTACTTTGTCTAAAGCTTTATCAAAAGATGAAAACTTTAATTGAAAGAGACGAAAGAAAACTAATTATCGAACGGAAAACACTAATTAAAGTTTTCACGAAAAGAAAGCATCTAACTTGACTTTTTTGTACGTCATACTAATACTAAACAGCATAAAAATACTACAAATATATAGTCTAAAATTCTGTCTTAGCTGTCGCTAAGAGAATTTTTTAAGTATACTAAATTATATTAAAAAAAACTTTTTGGTGTTCCATTTCCACTGCCTATTAATGCTGGTGCATTGTGCAGAGCCGATGGGTAAGGCGGAAAATCCTCCTTCAGCCAATCGTAGGAATTGGTGGGCGTTGATAGAGTAGAAAAAGATGATAACAACGAAAACCAAAGGAACTGAAACATTATCTGAATTGATACATTTTCTTAAATGATCTAAGAAAACTGTAACACCTCCTGGTTGCTAAGCTGTAATCTGAACTCCTATGTGTAATGTGACTTCTACATGTTTAAAAACAAATTTGGGATCCCTTAAAGGTTACAAATTCAAAAATTCTGGGATATTGAGAAAGTATAATTGTTTTTGGTTGTTAACAATACTTTTATACGAGGGTGGATTGATAAGTTTCCGGCCTGACCAAGAAAAACAAGGTTTTTAAAAATTTTTTTTNCCGCTATGAGAAATGTATCAGCCTTGGAGGAGATTATGTTGAGAAATTAAAAAAAAAAATTTTTAAAAACCTTGTTTTTCTTGGTCAGGCCGGAAACTTATCAATCCACCCTCGTACACTATGTCTAATCAGTCCTCAGCAAAAATTAAGGGAGATGAAGGTACACGAAAAAGAAATAGAATGAGCCATTTCACACCACTCAGTGATATACATAAACATGAGCGTAATGAGCTTACCGAAAACCCTAACTGCTTCTCAATGCACCGTCCACATGTTTGTATATTCTGCATGTTTTGTTTTATATTTTCACACTGTATTTTGTGGTAATAGCAATAACTGTACCAATCGAACAGTAGCTACGGAATGCAGCCTACTACTAATAATCGTCACCCGTGCCTGTCTGTGTACTAGCTGTTGGGAAGGCCACAAGTAGGTACAAGTGTTTCATCACTTGATGCTTGCGAAAATGAACTACGAGACCTATGCAAACACTACTTAATGATTATCAAGTACATATTTATACAGTTAAGAATATCTAACGGCTTAGGTACTAATGTATTTGGCTAGTTAGTAATTTATCTGGCTGGGCGTTATTTCGAGATAATTATATACATACTTAATTACATGTTAGATACCCTTTTTAAGATTTTTTTGTCTAGCTACGCCTCTGTACGGAATTCGTTCTCATATAAGACTCCTATTTTTCAAACGTTGTATTGAATAAAAGGTTTTCCATGTTCCCATTTTGAAATTGTAAGAGGATTGGTTGAAAGTGTAAGCGCTTTTATTCGAACCACATTTTAATACATGCATATAAATTGTTATCGTACTGAGGATGCATAGCCGGACTAAAAGGATTATCATCATTTTCACATTAACTTGCTAACTAAGTGTCCAGAGCCGTACTTTGCCGCAAGAAGTCTCTAACACAGTAATGACTTGCACCAACTCATTACCGCGGTTAATTAATCAATCTGAAGATGCCCTGCATGTGGCATATTCGACTGAAATTTCCGACTAAGAAAATTAGTTTCAACCTCAAGTATCATGTGAACCTTCTCTCTTCCAATATATTTACGAAACTTGAACTTTCCTTGATTTACAAGAAAAAAATAATATCATATTTTCCTGTAAAAGTATGAAACTAGTTTTTGTCGTTTTATTATTATAAAATCAAAAGACTTACATCTCTCGATTAAAAACGAAGTGGATTTTAAAATAAAAGCACATCCAGTTTTAAATCTAATAGTAGATATATATAAAATTTTTAATGTCTCGCACAGTAGAGAGAGCACGGAAAAACTTCAAGCAGGGAGATAAACTCAGAATCGAATGGGGTGTCCTCCCAAATGTTATGCTATTATGATCTTGACCTCTTCATGATTTTTACTCAATCTGCTCGAACGGGTAGGAGAGTCTAGGAGCACTCAATATCTTCAAAACTCAAAGGTTAATAATGTTATCCAATTGGAAACTCCTAATTGATATTCCAAATTAATTAATAATTATCTTCTATTGTTTTTCATTTTGCACTATAATCTTATCGGTTAATGCAGGGTAAGATTGTTTATAATACCCCTGATCGAATATGACAGACAAATTTTGCTGTTCTATTGAATAGGTAGAGTAAAGTCGGTGAATGTGGAATAGGTCAGGTAATGTGGAATACCATTTTTGCACTAAAACTAGAAGTGTCATCTACGTTCTAGTTGCTGTATTAGGTACTACTCTTAATGTATTTCTATGTTTGTTATAGGTGACGTTGTGTTTAATCAGAAGTGATTTCGCAGGTGGCTGACATTTTGTAGGGTAGTGATACTGTTAACTGTTACGCATTTGTTTGGACCGATTTAAAAATAGTGGTGCTGCTTGTAGTTACTGTAAGTGTTTTAGAGTGTGAGGTATGATATTACAGCCCTATAAAATTAACTTTAACCAAGTGTCTATATGGTCATAGTTTCGTGTCTATAAGTGGGTATTGTGGGATATTAATAGGTTTGCTATTGTGGACTATTCCACATAACCAATTCCATTTTCCCCTCCCTAACTCCCAATGAAGATGTCGAATGTATTTTTTATGCAGGTAAATTTTCTGAAGATACAAGAGGAGAGGTTTGGATACAATGCATAATGTGTAGTGGCTGGTGCCATGAAGTGTGTGCAGGAAATGAAAGAGAAGTTTATATTTGTGATTTCTGCCAGTAGATATTATGATTACCTGTTTTTTTAGTCTTCTTTTTTTGTATCATGTAAAATGTTAGTCAAATAAAATATTTTTCTCGTTGTAGGTGAAATTATTTACTGAAAATGGTGGCGTGTTAATTCCATGGTAATATCCTATTCCACATTACCTTATAGAACTATTCCACTTTACCTACTCATTTTAACAATCTGAGAATTTGTTGACTTTGATTATTTCGTCTGTTAAAAGGTATGGATTATGTGCTACGTCGCCTAGACGAGAAAAACAAATAGCTAGCTGACTACAGATATTACCGTGAATAAACAAATTACAGAAGTATGTTTAATAAACTTGTTTATGATTTTTAAAAAAATGGTATTCCACATTCACCGACCTTACTCTACTGAAAACGCTTCGTTTATAATGTATAAGTTATCTGAAACAAATCTCTTCGCAGTTTTCTTGACAAATAATCAGATTAGATGACATGAAATGAAAATTTGACTTGTTGCTCTCAATCGTGCTAGCTATCGATTAAACCCAGCATTATTGTAAAATTGTGCCACAAAACAAAAGGAAAATAAAACAAAAACAAGCGGATTTTATCTCCTAACGGTCGCAGTCAACAGTTAGTTGTATTCATGGTTCTGTTGTAGCCGATACCAATTTAAATCAATTCCTCCTGACAGCGAAATGAGTAAGCAAAGTTTCTCCTTTGTCTTTTCCAAGTCAATTTCCTGGTGTCGCGACGCCGGGCGTCCCGTCCTCCCCCCATTGCTTCTTCCGTATACCTCCTTCCCACCGGCGTCTGTACCTTCGGTTCGCCTTATAAACAGGTTGACTGACGTACGGTCGACGTGAAGTTAACATGAGACAGAATTAGCTCGATAATGGATGCTGCGTGTTCATTTCCAAGAGGAAAATCCCGAAAACATGGAATCGCGTTCAGGCGGAAAACAATCGCCCAACTCTAACCACCCATACACATACGATACAGGATGTTGAAATTGACAAGTCAATTCTTTATAAAATCAACGCTTGTTGAAAAATTGTGGGAAAGTTTAGAAGAAGTGGCTGATTTTCGGTATCTAGGAAGTCGAATAACTCAGAATGGAAGAAGCAGTAGAGATATAAAACAAAGGATAGCGCCGATAATTTAGAAATTCGAAAAAAAAATGTTAAAAGTGTTTATCTGTATGGGTGCGAAAGATAGAAGCGTTCGAAATGTGGTGTTACAGGTGAATGATGAGGATACCGTGGAGAGAGAAGGTTAGAAATGAAGACGTATTAGAAAGAGTAGGAGAACAGAGGACTCTATGGAAGTCAATAAGGAATAGGTCAGATAGGTTGGTAGCTGATAGGACAGCTTCTCAAACACGAAGAGTTAGTCAGTGACATACGAGGGTGGATTGATAAGTTTCCGGCCTAACCAAGAGATGACGCCACTAGGCCTACCTTGAGGTGACATTCTATAGTACCATCCTTGGATAGCTTGTAGCTATAGTTTCAGCCCGATCTCCTTGCTAGTGTAGGTTTGACAGCACGCTGAACAAGACGCCT
>NW_020438895.1:40566-75822 GCF_000699045.2 Agrilus planipennis
AGGAGATCGGGCTGAAACTATAGCTACAAGCTATCCAAGGATGGTACTATAGAATGTCACCTCAAGGTAGGCCTAGTGGCGTCATCTCTTGGTTAGGCCGGAAACTTATCAATCCACCCTCGTATAAGAACAATGGAGTTGATGCAGTAGTGGTCGTCCTTACAAGGACTTTAGCCAAAACAGTTGTCAATTTTTATTAACTGTATTGATTATTTATTCCTTGTGTTAATCTACTGTTGCATTTTTAAATCTACTTCATCAACCCTGCACAGTTAAAAGCATAAATCCTTTGGATGTATGCAGTTCCGTTTATAATCCCTTTATCAATGGCGTTCCTTTTTAGATTCAGATTCATGATGCAAATGTCATGCCTCGATTATGTTTACTCTAAATATCCAAAGAGCAAAGGCGACACTATAACGAGAGGGTGAAAAAGAACATAAATCGGCATATTCTGTCGTACAAAAGTCACATCACCATGTTCACTTTTACTGCCCATATTCTTAACGTATTCAAAGCATCTACATAAGCGAGGACAAGCCAATAAAATAAAAAGTACCTATGTTGGCCTCGTGTTTTATTAATGCGAAATTGTCTGGCATCGAAAAAAATAAATTCCTTCAGCCGGAACTTTCACTGCTTTTCGACACTTGATGATTAGACAGTTTTTATTGCCCGCAATAATAGAAAGTGCCTAAAGGCAGAGGGTGACGGGTTTCTATAAATTTTATTGCTACATTCCTCTGTGCCATCCTTCGAAATATCGTTTACAGAAAAGAATATTTTCTATTCTTCACAAGATTTCTTTTCGACATAATGCCTCGACACTTGTAAGGAAATTTAGATTTTATTGAAGATGTTTTTCCATAATACTTCATTGTTTTTTATGAAAAGAACGCTGCGTTTTCCTGAATGGTGGAAGATAATTCTACGTTCTTTGTCATTTCCTAGCACGTAAATGTTCTTCCTAAAAGTAACCAGCATGTTCAGTTATTTTTAAGAAAACGGGAATAAAATGAAATGCATATACTTCTAAAACAAATTACCCCAAACGTTCTCACCCTATTTAGCCTTTAGGAATTTCCTGTTGACTTAGCCCTTCATCATCATCATAAGGTCGTCAGTCCTAAGAATGGTTAAAACGCCCACCTACACTCCTTCCTATCTTGAGCTAATTTTCGCATCTCCTTAAAACTAGAACATCCTACATCCTTAACTATTCGCGAATAGTCATCCAATCTAGGTCTACCTGTACTGCTCGTAACTCCTGTTTCTGCTTCCAATATGTCTCTGACTAGTCCTTCATGCCTGAGAAGGTGTCCTAGTAACCTATCTCGCCTATTGTTTATTAACTTCCATAGAGTCCTCTGTTATCCTATTCTTTTTAATACCTCTTCATTTCTAACCTTCTCTATCCACGGTATCCTCATCATTTGCCGGTAACACCATATTTGGAACGCTTCTAATCATTTCGCACCCATGCAGCACCGTGCTCCGAACATACACCTTGAACAATCTTTTTCGAATTTCTAAATAAATTTACCGCATTCCTGCAAGTGTTCAGGGTCATTTCTAATACAAAATGGAATGTCTTCAACATATTTTTCACGTCAGAAACTAACGTCTTCTCCGATGAAAGAAATAAGCATTTAAGTTATTAAGTTTATATGATCAAGTACCTAATTTTAACACAAGGTAGGCGTTTTAATTTCTCTTTCTTTCACATGTGACTCATTGACCGCGGTTTTGCGACACCATTGGAGGTAGTAGAGGTACTTACTGTTGTATTTTATCGGACTATTGGATCGGGTCCAGATCAAGTCTACTCTCAAAGAAAACCAGTTTTGTTTTCATCAATGAAATACCGTTTTGTATTTCGTTCGAATATTTTCGACACCAAAACAATTTGCAAAGAAGCTTTCACAGTTTTATCCCGTAGATAAACCTCAAAGTCAGAAAAATAGACAGAAACAGTATATGAAGACACAAAATAAGTAGGTTAATTATTGCAAAAAACACAAATGGGTCTAAGGTTGTTATATACCTTGGCAAATTATCTATTAACTGTGAAAGTTTTAAACGTAAAACTTTGTTCATACTTACCTCTGATAAATTTTTAAACTTGATTTCTAGAAATCTGTATAAACCTTAAACAGGAATCTATATTCTCGTGACTGTTGAATGTAATCCTATCTTACTGTTTGCAATTAAGTTATCAGACGCCAAATAAAAATCTACAGACGATGAATAAGTATGATGCTTGTATTATAGATAATGCAAGTCAGCGTCTTGTGGAGATATCAAATGGGCACTTACGAAGGATGTCATTTTAGATTCTTACGTTGACGAAAGAGGAATTGAATTTCTTTTATCCTATGAACGCATCCGCTTCTTTATCAGATGAATATTTATTACATGGTGACAGAGTAACTGTTTATAGAATTACATGCACACGCATGCATAACTTCCATACCTAATTACAGCATTAATAATTTGTTCCATATGGGTAACGGCGCGACTTATGAACGTTAATTGAATTAATAACAATAAATTTAAAATAGGATGAGGTGAACATTGTTGGATTATACCGAATTAATAATCGTAAACATTCAAGAAAGGAGAAAATTCAATTAAGATAAATATTATTTTTATTTGATAAAATGTGTTAGTGAATTATTTTTACCCATCACTGATATCCTCAAATTAATGATAACTGGTGCGTACCTAAAACCAGGGTCCCATCTTCGTTTCTCGGCAAGGGGATTATCTGTAGGTAGTAAAATTAATTCACTAATACATTGAATTATTGTTATATAAAATTATTTCTGCAGTTTATTTACCATCTATGTACTCAAAACGAAAGGAATTTTAAGAATTCCATGGACGAAAGATTAGTAACGGTAATGATCAAGCACGTATAAATCTGTTGCAAATTGTAACTAAAAGTCAGTTTTTTGACTTCAGAGAAAGTTCTTCTTTGGACATTACAACCGTACAATTTTATTTATTAATACCAGTAGGAGTTATACGGTATTGAAATTGTTAGCGTTTTCAAATCGTAACAAAGAAATTATATAAGACGTGAAATTTTAAATTCCTTCAAGCTAGTTGTAGAACGTTAACTGGAATATGCACCCACTTAATGTTGTGTAATGAATGCTTTGCTCTGAATTCAATCTACAAGTGATAAAAAATTATGAACTTCATAAAAGGCTTTGACTTCTTCAGATATTTCACGTAGAATTAAGTCATCTAAAGAAGTACCTACTGTTAGATAATAATGTGAATTTAATTGTTGATCTATTTGCACTTTTTATTGAAATGGAAATGTATTATTGTTTCAGGCTGAAGAATTAAACGCGATTGTGGGAAATGCATTCCGTATGGCTTACGCTGCCCAATTGCAAAAACAACCAACTTTTCAAGAAGTTATAGCGTCACAACTAGACCAATACCAAACCGAAAAAGTAAATTGGGTATGTCATTCATTTTATCCTTTAATAATAACCATACAAAGACACAAGGGACTAAGTAACTGTTGTTTTGGGTTTCAACCGCGTCAAAAGTTACGAATGGTTTCTCTTTGTTCTACTGGTTCACATTTTTTTTTGCTTGTCAGTAATCTTTGGATTCCTGTTTCATTCTGATTAATCCTGCTTACGCGATCAAAACCTATTTCAATAATTATTATATCAATTGTATAACGGTTGTNTTGTTCCATATGGGTAACGGCGCGACTTATGAACGTTAATTGAATTAATAACAATAAATTTAAAATAGGATGAGGTGAACATTGTTGGATTATACCGAATTAATAATCGTAAACATTCAAGAAAGGAGAAAATTCAATTAAGATAAATATTATTTTTATTTGATAAAATGTGTTAGTGAATTATTTTTACCCATCACTGATATCCTCAAATTAATGATAACTGGTGCGTACCTAAAACCAGGGTCCCATCTTCGTTTCTCGGCAAGGGGATTATCTGTAGGTAGTAAAATTAATTCACTAATACATTGAATTATTGTTATATAAAATTATTTCTGCAGTTTATTTACCATCTATGTACTCAAAACGAAAGGAATTTTAAGAATTCCATGGACGAAAGATTAGTAACGGTAATGATCAAGCACGTATAAATCTGTTGCAAATTGTAACTAAAAGTCAGTTTTTTGACTTCAGAGAAAGTTCTTCTTTGGACATTACAACCGTACAATTTTATTTATTAATACCAGTAGGAGTTATACGGTATTGAAATTGTTAGCGTTTTCAAATCGTAACAAAGAAATTATATAAGACGTGAAATTTTAAATTCCTTCAAGCTAGTTGTAGAACGTTAACTGGAATATGCACCCACTTAATGTTGTGTAATGAATGCTTTGCTCTGAATTCAATCTACAAGTGATAAAAAATTATGAACTTCATAAAAGGCTTTGACTTCTTCAGATATTTCACGTAGAATTAAGTCATCTAAAGAAGTACCTACTGTTAGATAATAATGTGAATTTAATTGTTGATCTATTTGCACTTTTTATTGAAATGGAAATGTATTATTGTTTCAGGCTGAAGAATTAAACGCGATTGTGGGAAATGCATTCCGTATGGCTTACGCTGCCCAATTGCAAAAACAACCAACTTTTCAAGAAGTTATAGCGTCACAACTAGACCAATACCAAACCGAAAAAGTAAATTGGGTATGTCATTCATTTTATCCTTTAATAATAACCATACAAAGACACAAGGGACTAAGTAACTGTTGTTTTGGGTTTCAACCGCGTCAAAAGTTACGAATGGTTTCTCTTTGTTCTACTGGTTCACATTTTTTTTTGCTTGTCAGTAATCTTTGGATTCCTGTTTCATTCTGATTAATCCTGCTTACGCGATCAAAACCTATTTCAATAATTATTATATCAATTGTATAACGGTTGTGATAATTTTAGTGTGATATTTTTTTCAGTCAAAGGGGCTAACACCCGGTTTATTCAAAGATAAACTGTCACCCCATAACAGTACCCGGCAATCTCCTGAGACAGAAATGCAGTTGAACGGAAATTCGGAAGGGTCCACGTTACGTCTGGGACCGCCGTCAACAATTCCCGGACTCCGGCCGAGTCATAAATTCAATGTCCTGGATTTTCCCGACAAAATCCAATCGTCTCATCCTAGTCCACCAAGCAGCGACGAGAGCAACTCGCCTACAGAACTAAACTCATGTAAACGAATGACTGAAAAACCTCCCCTCATCAAAAGGATAGCGATGGGATTAACGGGAAATCATCACCAACACGAAGTGGACGACGATAGTTATCCTTTGTTCAGTAGAAGTTCGCCAAATAGCACGTCCAGCAGTACGCCAAATAGTCCTCCAGCCAGCGGAAGGCAACAGTGTCCTTCAGGGTTTGTACTTACTATATATTAAATTTTCGTAAATAGAAATAGCACCAAAGTCATCATTACTTTTCAGTTACGTCAATGATAACGGTACTAGTGTTAACAATAGTCCGAAAATAACAATATCCAGGACCAACAATGACTTGGAAAAGAATGACGACGATGAAGAAGATGAAGAAGAAACAGAATTATCGTCTACAACTCAGAAGAATGTAACGGACAATGGGCGTATCGTATTACACAATTCACCGGCTTCGACTGAACAAGAGTTCAAGTCAAAAAGAATATCCCAAATAAGTTCGAGTAGTTCCAGTTCATGCCAGCAAAGCAGTACCGAAAACACTTCGATCAGTTTCACCCCAACACCTCCCCCATTGCCAGAACGAACCGATTCCTTGTTTAAAGAAGAAGGAGAGCTTCGATCAGCGCCGTGGTTTCAAGCGGGAATTCCTAGGGAAATCACGCTGGAGGTGTTAAGTCAAGAACCTGTGGGAGCCTTCATGGTTAGAGAAAGTACCACGAAGCCAGGCTGTTACGCGTTGTCGTTGAGAGTTCCTAGAAATTTTCAACCATCTGGAATTGCACACTATCTTATAATTAGGACGAATAAGGGCTTTAGAATAAAGGTAAGAAATATTGACTTTTTTCTTAGATGACATAGAATTTAGAGTATTTTTTTTTTAATTTTTTAGGGCTTTACAAAGGAATTTTCTACGTTAACGTCATTAATAACGCACCATTCTGTGATGCAAGAACTTCTACCGTGTCCGTTGTCGTTAAGTCGTTATAATCCGAGTTTTGTAAAATCGGATTCGCGAAAGGACTTTGCGGATATTGACATGGATCCAGATTACAACACTTTGGCCGACTTTCGAAAAATGATGGCGGATTTAAAGTAGTATATTGATGTAGTTTTTTGATCGATGGAAAGTGCTAGTCTCGACTGCTTTGTATGGTGTTAAAAATGTCGGCGCCGAAAAGACACAAATAAGTGTTCCTTGTGATATTCCAGTGTTAATTATGTTAATTATTATCATGCATTATAATATAAAGTATTACATTTATAACTTTGTACAGAAAAAGTTATATAAAACTGACATTTTACAATATAGTCGATATTTTATTAACTGTACAAATAAATGAACTTTTTGGTCATTTTACTGTATTGTATTGTAAATAAATTTTGAAAATCGAAGAAACAGGCTCGGCATTTGGAACAACATAAAATAAGGTAAGTGTCGTACTTAATAAAACTTATTTCGTCACAAATTATCAAAATTATCTTAAAACTTGGACAGTTGGGATCAATTTCTAGACCCCCAAGTAAACCCTACTTAAAGTTTACCCTCTGGTCCTACTTAAAATCTTACTTATGTTTGACGCGCTATCTATAAAGAGAATGCTGAAGCTTTACATTATTTCGTATACCTTCCTGTAGTTCAATAAGTGAATGAAGCATTGAATGTACGAATTCAGGGTCAGATGGCACCACCAATAGGAGTTTTCTAATAATTTTCCTCGATAAAAGTTAGTTCGAAATGTAAAGCGCGACAAATGAGTGAGTAATCTGTTGTTCGCTTTAATGTTTATATGTCGTTAAATACGTGCAAATTGATTTCGTTACTCAAGGATACCTGACAATGCTGGATTATTACAACTAATGCAAATAAGGATTAACCAAAAAAAAGGTAAATTATCATATAAATTAAAAGTTAACAACTTGTGAAGAGTGGAAGAAATTAACCATACTAACAAATTAATCACTAAAAAATTAGTTTTGAGAAAGGTGAAAAATAAATACTCGTCCTTCCAAAAGGAAAATGCCGAATGTGCGTACATAAAATATAGCCAAAAAAACGCACTTATGCATTTTAAAGCTATCCTATGTAGGCAAATGTAAACCACACAAAAAATGCAAAATTGTAGTCTTAACTGTATAAATTACAAAGTTGAATTATTATTCAATGAAAATTTTCCTGAAAAAATTAGAGACGTAGGTATTCCTTCTAGTTAAAAATTTTGTTAAAATTATTAAAAGGTTTGTCTTTTAGGGTGTTTTTCTTCGAAAACAACATTTTTAGCTGTAAATGATGAGCAGATCTTGCAAGTTGCTTTAATTTTAAAATGTTTTGTTCTGATTAAATCTACCTACAATTGAAATAACAGTAGATGTTGGATCTTTAGATTGAAATAANAATTACTGCTTTATAATTGTGTTACCTCTTTTCTTTAGAAATTTCTAGACGTGGCTGGGTCTCATAAAAAACAAGGGATGGTTTATAAAGTGGGATTACTGAGATGGGTTGGTAAGTACTGACACTTTTAATTCATGAAAGTTTTAAATTATTCATTAAATATGTAAGACCTATTTAATAGAAACGCTTTTTCATCATCTTTCAGCATCGATGGTATCAACTGCGTACCTACATCCCAAAATTCGATCACCTTTTTGGACCATGGGGGAGTTTTTCCATTTTCCGCTGTTGAGCTGTCGTGTGGAAATTGGGACGTTCGTTGTATAATTATGTAGATAGACAAAAGTGGATTTATTATTCACAATTTTAAATATCCTTCAGTTATTCTATCAATTTATTGACTTTCTTTTTTGGTAATCTAATGCAATTTTTACATCCTTAGCGTCAAATCATATTAATCATTTTGATTTTTATCTTATTGCGAAAAGTTTCGCCTTTTTACTTATTTTTTAGTCTTTGCAGTAGTCATGCATAAATTTTTATTTTATATTTCAACTTACAATTCATTTTCTATCACTTTTAATATTTATTTCAAGTTGCAGTACCTACTTCATTTATGGTGTTTAATTATTCTTAAAAAATACTAAAAAAGACAGTCTTTATTACTATTATGATTTGTTCTTATAATAATTCTATGTAATGTTTGGTTACTTACTTCCACACCATGAGAATTTTCTTATTTACAAAATTTAGCTTTTTGAGTACTATAAACTGTTTAGGGTGATGGCTGTTACATGTGGAAACTTATCCATAATTATTAAACTAAAACACATAAAGTTTCACGAAATCATAATTGTAATCACGACAATATTGTTTCGTCACGCAGTGGCATCATCAGGGGATGATTATACAAATTTAACTGACTTATACCTACCTATATTCTCTAGGTGGGTGGTGAGAGGTTGTTAAAATTTGTTCGTTTAAAATCACCCCTTTATTATAGTGTCTATTTATTTTTAATTGTTCTAGTAAATTTAACTTAAAACCTAGTAAGTTCGGAGTTGTTTGATCCATACTCTCTCTACTTTTTTATTAATTGTACTATTTTTAAGAACCACCCTCACCTAGCGACAAGAAATCGTGTATCATGTGTCTTTATATTGTCCTTTAGATAAAAACATCACGCTGTGCTGAACATTCGTATAAACAGGTTTTAATATAGAAATTAATAGAATAACATGTAATAATTTGAATGTTATGTTGCTACATAAAAAAATTTCGCAAATAGAATTAATTTAAATTTCAATAAATTAGGTCTTTATAACATCATAGAAATAAAAAAAAAACTATACGGCTTGATATGTGCTTTATACATTAATTAAAAATATTTTATTGTCAATGTATATGTAGTAAACAGTAGGTATACATATGTCCTTCAATATTTGGTAGGTACTTTGCCTATTTAAGGTGGTTATCTCTTGGAAATTTTTCTTTCTTTTCGTTATTATTTCTAGCAAATTCTTTATGCTATTTCACCTTTACTTTCTCATTAATTTTCTTTCATTCTTATTTAAATTTTTAATATTCCTTTATATTCAGTCTACTTTATTTACTACACCCTCTTTACCAATATTTATTATCATTGCACTCATTCCTTAATCTAAACCTTACTATAATTGTCATATCCTTACTTCCTATTAAATACTAGGGTCTTAAATTTTCCTGCGAGCTTTTCCATAGCCACCATTTCATCCCTTCTGCATATTTTGACCTTTGTATTCTTCTGAAATCTTTTCTTTATCATATCACCTATTTTCATTCCCGTATTTTTCTATTTCAATTGGTCTTTATTTATCATTATTCCATACCTATTTTTCATCGTAAAATCCATAACTTTTTCTTTATATCTCTCTTCTTATGCTTCCTTCCTGTAAACGTTCCAATTTTTCCTTATATCTGAGTTCTCTCCTTTTAATCTTATCCATTTCTCCACATTTCGTATCTCATTTTAAGATACAGTTCGACGTGCTTTTTTCCAATTTTAATATCTATTTCATGTACCTACTTTTCATAAATATTCTCCACTTGATTATATCTTTTCCACCCTCAGATTTCTATCCCATAAAAGACAACGATTCTTGCTAATGTGTTGAATAAAATCATCCTTCTTTCCTGATGGTTTCTGCTCAATTTTTGTCCAGTTCCTCACATGTGTATCTTCCTCGTTATTTTCTTCCACCGTATATATCAGATAATTACATTTTCTTCTCCTTTTTTATTAGCGTACCCTTCCATTTTACTTCTTCTAGGTACTTCTTTCTTATTCTGTCCTTTGTCTTTCCAAATTCCTTTATTTTAGTCTTATATTTATTGAATTCTAAACTTTTTTTCTCTAAATACAATTCCAATAATCTGTTTCCTTCTCCATCCAGAATTTTTCCAACTCCCAATTCATTAACCTCGTCACCTCTATCGTTTCTTTGTATATCCCCATTATTCTCTCTATCATCTCTTCATCTATTTCGGTTCTCTAAGTGTACAGGTGGAGTATTTTTGATATAACATTTCTTGCCTTTTGGTTTAAAAATTGCGAAGATAGAAATTTATTTATAAGTTTGGTCAAGCCTCATGCATTTCCCTTCCACATTAATTTGAAAAGTGCAAAAAAATTTAAATTAAACGATATGAATTAATAATAACATTCTACTTTTACTAAAATAACTGAAACTAAGTATGTGATCACTATAAATCTGCTACTAAAACAATATTATTATATTGTTATTCTTTTCTTTTAAGAACAATGCAACTATAAATGATGTGGACCAACGAACAGCCAATTTTCTGGTTGCACGGTAAGTCTTAACTNACTAAAATAACTGAAACTAAGTATGTGATCACTATAAATCTGCTACTAAAACAATATTATTATATTGTTATTCTTTTCTTTTAAGAACAATGCAACTATAAATGATGTGGACCAACGAACAGCCAATTTTCTGGTTGCACGGTAAGTCTTAACTTTTATTTTTCTTTTTATTAGATGTTGCTTTTTGGCGGATTTGGATTACATTACTAACTACATTTTGATGTTCTATAATGTGTGTTATCTAAAATCAGTGTTACAGCTACAAATACAATTTCGCATGTTTTTAACAGAAGCAGTCTCTTTATTCAACTGTATTCTAGACATTGGACTAGTTAGGATGTGTCAAAGTGAAATATTAAAACTTTTGCGTTTTGAAAAAAACATTTGACAAAGTCTGCCTTCCAATTTAGCATACATTTTATGGGAATTGAAGTAAGTGAACGAAGGTGCCGTCAATGGGGGGTTTTAAATTAGTTTATTTTTATAGTCCCTACATTCACGTCAGATATTTCTGGATGTCAACATATTTTAAATTATACTTAAAATAGGCGAGATACAGCGTCGCAACGTGACCTTTAAAAATATAATCTTAAATTTTCTCTTAGGGCTTGAAATTTTATTTTGTAAGTCGCAAAAGTGGATCAAAAATGAAGCAAACAATGCGCTCTGTTCTGGACCGGGATCTTTACTCATAGAGGCCCGCTAGTAGTCCGAAATTTTAGTTATGGATTTCTTGCAAAAATTGTAGAGTCGCACCTTATTTAGGAATTTTATAGTTTTAGTTTCTTTATGGAAAGGGATCCCCTCAAAGGCTTATGTATTGGACCCCGAATGTCTAAGCCAATTTGAATTTGCGGGGTGCCCAATAAGGTGAAATGTACTTCTATTTTGCGAAATCGGAAAGAACTATTCACAACCTCTGATCCTTTTTAACCAATGTTCAAATTTGGACACCCAAAATTCCCCTTTTTACAGTGGTTTAAGCCAATTTAATGCTGTATTATACCAATTGTCGCGGGATGTCGTAATAATATGTAGTATATATAATAATAGTAGTAGTAGTAGTAGTAGTAGTAGTAGTATATGAAGTTGTTCACATTGGCCATTAAAGGTATTAGAAGCTTAAAAAGAGTACAAACAGACATTCCATGAATGCCTTCTAATTCTTTAACTGAAGAGAGACCAAAAACTCCTTGGAAATGGATAATCTAAAATATTGGGTCGATTTTGTTTTCCGGGTTCAATGCCATAGTCCAAATTTGGGCACCCAAAATTTCCCTTTTTACAGTGGTTCAAGCCAATTTAAATTTATATGTTAAAAGTGCGGCAAGGTATCGTACATGGGGACGTACGTTTTGATGAAAGTTTGTTTTTTGGTAATCGAAGAAGGGTATTCATAGCTTCAGATTCCTTTTAACCAATTTTCAAAATTAAAAGGACAAAACTAATTTAAAATTGTATGATAAAAGTGCGCCTGGGTATCGTAAAGGGACATACGTTTTAATGAAAATTCATTTTCGCAAAGTTGAAAGAAATTATTTTTATTTTTAAACAGTGATTCAAATTTGGGTACTCAAAATTTCACTCTTTACAGTGGTTCATGTTCATTTAAGGGTATGATATAAACCGGCGAAATCCAAAAAAGTGATTCATCATCATTATCATCATAACGTCATCAGTCCTAAGACTGGTTTGACACGTACCTCAACTCTTTCCTATCCTGAGCTAAACTTCGCATTTCCCTAAAACTAGAGCCCACATCCTTAACTATTTGCGAAGAGTAATCTAATCTAGATCCACCTCTACCCTTCCTAACTTCTGTTTCTGCCTCTAATATGTCTCTGACTGGACCTTCATGTGTCCTACCAACCTATCTCGCCTATTTTTTATTGACTTCTATAGAGTCCTCTGTTCTCCTATTCTTTCCAATACCTCTTCATTTCTAACCTTTTCTACCCACGATATCCTCATCATCCGCCTATAACACCACATTTCGAACGCTTCTAACCTTTTCTTTTCCGCCGCTCCCACTGTCCATGTTTCGCACCCGTACAACGCCGTGCTCCAAACATACACCTTTAACAACCTTTTTCGAATTTCTAAATTAACCGTTCGCGAGCATAGAAGTGACTTCTTTTTATTAAAGGCGACACGACCCTGCGCTATCCTCTGCTTTATATCCCTACTACTCCTTCCATCCTCACTTATCTGACTTCCTAGGTATCTAAAATCAGCCACTTCTTCTAATTTTTCGTCTCCTATCTTTATATTCGCTCTTTCCCTACTTTTTCTTCCCTTGCATATCAGTATTTTAGTTTTACTTTTATTTATTTTCGTACAGTACTGATCTGTCAGTACCGCTTCCATTTTATTTAAAGGTCCTCTTTCTAGATGCTAATACTGCTATATCATCTGCAAATCTAAGCATACTAATCTTTTGCCCTTGCAGATCTATCCCTACAGTGGTACTGTCTTTAGTGATTCATAACTTTTGTTGTTTTAACCAATTTTCAAATTTGAATATGCATAATTTTGCTCTCAAGTCAATTTACATTTGTTCCTGTCGAAGAAATGATCGCAAATATTTCGAAAACTTCCCTATTTCAGTTTTTTATTGATAGTCGAAAATGCCATTATTTTTTTCCATTAACTTAAGGTACTCCATTACTTTCTTTGGGTATTGCTAAAAAGAAATCTATTTTACTAAAATGTCTACCATTTAAGTGGTTTAAACAAATTTTAAATTGGACTTTAGCTCATGATTTAAAGCATGAATTAGTGCTTTACAATTGTTTTCCCTTCGTTTTAGAAATTCCTACACATGGCTGGATCTCATAAAAAACAAGGGATAGTTTATAAAGTGGGATTACTTAGATGGATCATGTTTCAGCATCGATGGTATCAACAGCGTACGTACATTCCAAAATTCAATCACCTTCTTGAACCATGGGGGAGTTTTACCATTTTCCATTGTTCCATTTTCCATGGAAATTGGGATGTTCGTTGTATAAATATGTAGGTAGACAAAAGTGGGTTTATTGTTCATATTTTTAAATATTTTTCAATTTATTGACTCTCTCTTTTGGTAATCTAATGCAATTTTTGCATCCCTAGCGTCAAATTATTTTTTTTTTGTCTTTGCAGTTGTAATGCGTAAATTTTTATTTTATATTTCCATTCCAATTCATTTTCTATCACTTTTAATTTTTATTTCAAGCTGGCGTACTTTATTTATGGTGTTCAATTATTTTTCAAAAATACCGAAAAAAGCAGAAAAACAAAAACTTCCTTTTTACACAGTGGATATATAACCAAATAGAACATCCTGTAGATGTCATACTATTTTAACCCGACACCTTCTTCAAAACTAACATTAGGAATGAGTCCTTTAAAATGAAAATTTGTTATTCGAAAATCAAAGAAAGTTATTCATTACTTCAGATCCTTCTTAACCAATTTTCAAATTTGGATGCTCAAAATTTCCCTTCTTACAGTGGTCTAAAATAATTTAAAATTGTGTCATAAAAACGAGATTCATAACATTTTTTAATCAATTTTCAAATTTGAATATGCATAATTTTGTTCTTAACACTGACTCAAGTCAAATTACATTTAATCCTGTTGCAAAAATAATCACAAATATATCAAAAACTTTCAATTGTTTATGGATTGGGGAAAATTTCATTTATTTTACTAAAATGTCTACTATTTAAGTGATTTAAACAAACCTTAAATTGGACTGAAGCTTATTATTTCAAGCATTAATTACTGCTTTATAATTGTGTTGCCTTCTTTTCAGAAATTCCTAGACATAGCTGGGCCTCATAAAAAACAAGGGATAGTATATAAAAGGGGTTTTTACTTAGATGGACTGGTAAGTACAAACACTTATAATTCATGAAATTTATTCATCAAATTTTTAAGACGCATTTAATCGAAATGTTTTTTCAACATATTTCAGCATTGATGGTATCAACTACGTGCATATATTCCAAAATTCGATCACCTTCTTGAACCATGATTGAGTTTTACCATTTTCCATTGTTGATCTGTCGTATAAAAATTGGGACCTTCGTTGTATAATTATGTAGGTAAGTTTATTGTTCATAATTTTAAATATCTTTCAATTGTCCCATCAATTAATTAACTCTTTTTAACTCTTAGTAATGCGTAAATCTTTATCTTATATTTCCACTTACAATTCATTTTCTATCACTTATAATATTTATTTCATGTTGACGTATTTTATTTATGGTTTGTAATTATTTTTAAAAAATTAAACAAACTTTAAACTGGACTGAAACTTATTCTTTAAAG
Source organism: Agrilus planipennis (assembly GCF_000699045.2). NCBI lineage: Eukaryota > Metazoa > Arthropoda > Insecta > Coleoptera > Buprestidae > Agrilus > Agrilus planipennis. Next base: position 55,337 of record NW_020438895.1, read on the forward strand.
TTCGAATTACTGCTTTATAATTGTGTTACCTCTTTTCTTTAGAAATTTCTAGACGTGGCTGGGTCTCATAAAAAACAAGGGATGGTTTATAAAGTGGGATTACTGAGATGGGTTGGTAAGTACTGACACTTTTAATTCATGAAAGTTTTAAATTATTCATTAAATATGTAAGACCTATTTAATAGAAACGCTTTTTCATCATCTTTCAGCATCGATGGTATCAACTGCGTACCTACATCCCAAAATTCGATCACCTTTTTGGACCATGGGGGAGTTTTTCCATTTTCCGCTGTTGAGCTGTCGTGTGGAAATTGGGACGTTCGTTGTATAATTATGTAGATAGACAAAAGTGGATTTATTATTCACAATTTTAAATATCCTTCAGTTATTCTATCAATTTATTGACTTTCTTTTTTGGTAATCTAATGCAATTTTTACATCCTTAGCGTCAAATCATATTAATCATTTTGATTTTTATCTTATTGCGAAAAGTTTCGCCTTTTTACTTATTTTTTAGTCTTTGCAGTAGTCATGCATAAATTTTTATTTTATATTTCAACTTACAATTCATTTTCTATCACTTTTAATATTCATTTCAAGTTGCAGTACCTACTTCATTTATGGTGTTTAATTATTCTTAAAAAATACTAAAAAAGACAGTCTTTATTACTATTATGATTTGTTCTTATAATAATTCTATGTAATGTTTGGTTACTTACTTCCACACCATGAGAATTTTCTTATTTACAAAATTTAGCTTTTTGAGTACTATAAACTGTTTAGGGTGATGGCTGTTACATGTGGAAACTTATCCATAATTATTAAACTAAAACACATAAAGTTTCACGAAATCATAATTGTAATCACGACAATATTGTTTCGTCACGCAGTGGCATCATCAGGGGATGATTATACAAATTTAACTGACTTATACCTACCTATATTCTCTAGGTGGGTGGTGAGAGGTTGTTAAAATTTGTTCGTTTAAAATCACCCCTTTATTATAGTGTCTATTTATTTTTAATTGTTCTAGTAAATTTAACTTAAAACCTAGTAAGTTCGGAGTTGTTTGATCCATACTCTCTCTACTTTTTTATTAATTGTACTATTTTTAAGAACCACCCTCACCTAGCTAGTGATTATAAACAGGTATAAATCAGTTAAGTTTGTATATTCACCACTTGATGATGTCACTGTGTGGCGAAACAATATTGTCGTAATTATTGTTTTATTTTAATAATTTTGAGTGCTTTTCAACTTTATGACTTTATTTAAATTATTATAATTCAAAATCATTTCAAGTGTTTATTTAATAACTTACATTCACATGATCAGTTACAAATTAATTTATTTATATTACAGTTATAAGAGTTGCTCATCAAATTACCTTTTGCAATAATTTTTTTGATTTTCCCTTACTTATCTTTCTTTTTGTATTTACTTTATAATTACTTAAATAATTTTTCATTTCGCATAATAACTTCTAAATTATTTTGTTTCTTATTCAAGTTCAAATAGATAGAATAACTGAATTATTAATTTTACCTTAATTGCCTACATTAAATAAAGTACTAAAAAAACCTTCTTTACATACGGTGGACATATAACGAAATAGAATATCCTGTAGATGTCCTTATACCATTTTAATCCGGCGCCTTCACCAAAATTAATATTAGGAATGAGTCCTTCAAAAATATCTTCAATTTTCTTTCTTATTTAAGTTTAAATTGATAGAATAACTGAATTATTAATTTTACCCTAATTGCCTACCTTAAATAAAGTATGAAAAAGACTTCCTTAACATACAGTGGATATATAATCAAATAGAATATCCTGTAGATGTCCTTATACCATTTTAATCCGGCGCCTTCACCAAAATTAATATTAGGAATGAGTCCTTCAAAAATATCTTCAATTTTCTTTCTTATTTAAGTTTAAATTNATCTATAGATTTCGGCAATGATGTCAATATCATTGTAATAATAAATATTGGGGATTTGGGAATTCATTATGGGGTGAAAACGATGGTGTGAATGGGATGTTCGAAGAGAAAAAGTGAGAGAAAGAACAGTGTGAGGGTAAAAATGGGAGAGTGAACGATTGAAAGAGAGGGAGAATATGTGTAAGGGTAAAAGTATTTGTATGAATAAAAAGAGTTATGTAAGGAAAGGAGAAAATATGAATGAGGGTGCGTGGTATGCGAGAGTAAATGATTGCTAGGGTGAATATAAGAGAGAAAGAGTATGTGGAGGGTGAAGTTGTTTGTATGAATGAAAAAGTGTATGAGGGAGAGAAAATGTGGATGAGGTTGAATGGTAAGCAAGAGGAAATGAATGCGAGGGTGTATATAGGAGAGAACGAGTAGGAAATGTGGATGAGGGTGAATGGTATGCAAGTGAAAATGATTGCGGGGATGAATATATGATAGAACGAGTGTGCGGAGGGTGAAGTTGTTTGTATGAATGGAAAGAATGTGAGGGAGAGCAAATATGAATGTGGGTGCGTGGTATTCAAGAGAAAATGATTGCGAGGGTGAATACATGAGAGAACGAGTATGTGGAGAGGGAAAGAATGTATTCGTGGGAGAAAAAGGGGTAAGAATGGGTGACAGGAAGAATAAAAGTGGGGCAGAATGTATGTAAGGGTGAAAGTGTTTGTATGAATGAATGAGTGCGTGTGACGGAGAGAGAGTATGAATGAGAAGGTGAGAATGTGTGAGAAAGAGGGGTTGTCTGTGAGAGAGAATGAATGAGGGCGAGAATGTGTGTATGAGAGAGGGTATGTGTGTGAGAGAAAGAGAGAGTATAAATCTGTACTCTCCTCTCTCTCACACACACGTTCTTTCTCAAGCACACACTCTCGCCCTCGGCGTGAAAGGGGGTGAGAATGTGTGCGTGAGAGTGTGTGTGTGAGAGAGAGTACAAATCCGTACCCATCTCTCTCACACGCACTCTCTCATACACACACTCCCGCCCTCGGTATGAATGACACAAGGGGGGAGACCCCCGGTATGAATGAGGGTGTGAATGTTAAGGGGGCGACGCCCCCGGGGCAAGGGGGGAAATAAGGGGGGAAGCCCCCGGGGCAAGGGAGGAGACACAAATAAAACGAGAGAATCCTTATACTGTGTTTTATTTCAAAAAGACAAAAAAAAATTTTTCAGGCCTACCAGGTTTAGTGCGAAAGGTTTTGTTAATTCGACGAGCGTCCGGGACAAGGCCCGGACGTTGGATTGTCCAAATTCGAACTGGGAGGCCCCCAAGACTTGGAAGTCGGAACTTCCGGGATACTAAGTCTCAGAAACTTCGAAGTTCGAGTCCCAAGTTCTCCAAAACAAAGGATCCCGAAGGAATCCGATGTTTTGGAGGCCTTGAGATTCGAATTCCGAAGTTTCCAAGACCCAGGACCCCGGAAGTTCCGAGATCCGGGTATTGGCGACTTCGAAGTTCGAATCTGGACGCTCCAGAACACTCCCGACGCGACACTCCCGATAGAAGTCCCGCGATATGGTCCTGATGATGGTCCTCCTGCAACAAAGACATAATTGCGTTATTATTTTTCATGCGAAGTTAAAAATGTTATATATTAGTTATGTTGATTGTTTATAACAAATACTTTCCTTTTTTTCGAAAAGTGTTAAATTTTATAAAAGGAAATGAAACAATTATAAAGTGGTAAAAGAAAAGTAAATTAAAATACATTAAAGGATGAAGAAATTATTAAAAACTGATGATATAAAGTTACCGTTATAAGTAATAAAAGCATGTAATTGCTAAAATAACTGATAAGAAGAATTCTAAAAGTAAAATTCGTACAATTTCCCTAGACAACATAATAATAAAGTGTAACAATTTGATTAAACTAAACTAAGCAAACGTTATTTGTAAAGGAAAGTAAATGTTATAAACAATTAATATAAAAAATTGAAAATTTGCCTCAAAGTAATGAAAACACTAAGCCATCTCAAATTAAGGTAAGTTAAAATATGATTAAATTGATTAGGATTAGGTACACAAGTTCAAGTGATGATAAGAAATAAAGAAAATTAATTTTATTGTGTTATAACCCAATTAAAAAAAAATGGAAAGATTAAAACTGAATCGAATGCATAAGAGGAAGAACATTTTATACAAACAACTTCTACCTCTAATATATTTATCCTCGCAACCATTTTTTCTTGCATACCATTCACCTTCATCCACATTTTATCCCTATCGTCACACTTTTTCATTTACACAAACATTTTCACCCTTCACATACTCATTCTGTCATATATTCACCCTCGCAATCATTTTCTTTTGCATACCAATCACCCTCATTCATATTTTCTCTCCTTCACATCCTTTTTTATTCATACAAACAACTTCATCCTTCACATACTCGTCCTCTTGTATATTCATCCTAATAATCATCTTTTGCNTATCAATTTAAACTTAAATAAGAAAGAAAATTGAAGATATTTTTGAAGGACTCATTCCTAATATTAATTTTGGTGAAGGCGCCGGATTAAAATGGTATAAGGACATCTACAGGATATTCTATTTGATTATATATCCACTGTATGTTAAGGAAGTCTTTTTCATACTTTATTTAAGGTAGGCAATTAGGGTAAAATTAATAATTCAGTTATTCTATCAATTTAAACTTAAGTAAGAATGAAAGTTGAAGATATTGTTAAAGGACTCATTCCTAATATTAATTTTGGTGAAGGCGCCGGATTATAATAGTATAAGGACATCTACGACTCACCCTCATTCATATTTTCGCTACTTCACATCCTTTGTCATTCGTATAAACAACTTCACCCTCCACATACTCGTTCTCTCTTATATTCACCCTCGCAATCATTTTCTCTTGCTTACGACTCACCATCATGCATATTTTCTCTCCTTCGCATCCTTTTTCTTTCAAACAAACAACTTCACCCTTCACATACTCGTTCTCTCTTATATTCACCCTCGCAGTCATTTTCTCTTAAATACCACTCACCCTCATTCATATTTTCTCTCCTTCACATTCTTTTTCACTCATACAAAAAATTTCTTTTTGATTAAACGAAGCTAAGCAATTGTTATTTATAAAGGAAAGTAAATGTTATAAACAATTAATATAAAATTGAAAATTTGCCCCAAAGTAATGAAAACATTAAGTCAAGTCAAAATAAGGTAAGTTAAAATATGATTAAATTGATTAAGATTAGGTACACAGATTCAGATGATGATGAGAAATAAAGAAAATTAATTTCATTATTTGGTACCCTAATTTTAAAAAAGGATTAGAGACTAAAACTAAAATTAAAAGAGGAAGTAAATGCATGAAATATACATAAAAGAACAAAGATAAAAAAGGACAAATTTTCGCTCCAAAATAAAGAAAAATTATATTGGAGAAAAATGGATGTATTTTATACATTTTCTGTTACGTGGACTTCCTGGCTGATACAAAGATAAACTATAGTGCAATAGCAAACATCAGGTTGATATATATGATTTTTTGCAAATTTGTAAAATTTTTACAAAAATAATTTCTAATTATTCCCCTAATGTATGCATATCACTGAAGAAAGTCAAGCAAACTCAAGGGGTGGAAACTTTTTTATTGCTGTACATAATCATGTCAACATTTCGCTTTATAATGTTAATATATTATCAGAGTAGATTACAAAAATCGCAATCAGTTTCTCGAAGATGTAGATTGTCATTAATGTTCACCCTTAGGTTATAGTAAAATAGTATAAGTAAAAAAGCACAATTATTAATACTTATATTTCTATACTACAGTTGTATTGTAAGTGTTTTCTACTTATTGTTCTTTTTTTCTTAAGCAATTTTACTATATGCTAAGGGTGAATCAATATTAATGACATGTCTATCTTTTAGAAATATCTACAGTTTCTACAACCCCTAATTTTTTTACAAAAATTTCATCCAACTTCACATAGCACTTGTTTCTTTTTTTTCTAAGTAAAGCTATCAAAATATTATATTGCTTCTGTCTTTGTACTTGTGCTGTGTATGAAATGCGATGAAATATTTATTTATTATTATTATTAGGTACTATACGTATAGATAACAATAAATAAAAAACTTGAAGTGTAGATTCAAATTCAGTGAAGAGCAAGGTTTTTTTAATTGTAAAAGGCTTTTTTAAAATAACTTTTCGTTGTTAATACACTATTAATTAAATCAAATGGTGTGGTTTGCTATTCAGGTACTTATATATTACCAACACAGAACAAATTTTAACGCAAATGTAGACATATATAAAACAATAAATAATTACAAAAAATTAAAAGCAATATATAAACAGCACAGATACAGATTTTAATAATTTAAAGTACTTATTAATTTATCTCTGCATCTTTTATTGTTAATACACTGTTTTCAATTATTTACAATTATTTATTACCTCATCTATGTAAAGAACTATTATGAAAAAGACTCACTAAGGTGAAATGCTGGCTGTCGCTTTTACAATAAAAATTTTTTTAACCTATACTGGCTTTGAATCTGCACTTCAACTGAAAAAAAATATTGGAAAACTCACCATCATGGTCGAAGTCCTTTTGCCAATTTCCTCTCAGCCAGGGAATAAGGACGCCGAATCCTCCTCCTTCACAGTAGTAGGATGGAAGACCAATAACTTCTGCGACATCTGCAAAATATTCAAATATTAATTTCCAAAATACTTTAAATTCATTGTCTTTCTACAAATAGTATGTATCACCAAAAAAAGAATTAAAAATTGAGATGAAAGTATAACTAATAATAACAATTTTCATCTTATATATTATGTAAATGATTGGAAAACTTTTTCACTTTTTACAAATAGCAGGTGTTATCAAAAAATATTCTAAAATTGAAATAAAATTGTAATGAATAGAGACCGTAGATATTAATCTTATATATTACGTAAATGATTGAAAAGCATACCATCATAATCAAAGACTTTTTGCCAATTTCCTCTTAACATGGGTGTAAAGGCGTTACAACGGACTTTCTCCAGGATCGTAAGATGGAAAGCCAATAATTTCTGCAACAAATAGAATGATTAGTTTTCAAAATCTTTAAATTCATTGTTTCTTCACAAATAGTGCAAAAATGTGTACAAAAAATTCTAATAGAAAATCTCTAATAGTTCGCCAGATATGTCCTCCTAAACATTTAACTCTCGATTTCAAAAATAACACTTGGCCAAAGTTTTCGACAGCTATAACTTTTAAACGAAATCACGTAAGTGGGCCCTTTTATTGTCCACGCAGAGCACAGTATCTCTAGAAAATTTTGATAACACCTGCATCGATATCGGACCATTCAATCGGAAGTTATGGGTCATCCTGTGGACTCAAGAAAAAATAAAAATAATAAAAATAGGGCAAATTGCGCGAATTTCGTCGGCTCTAGCGCAGACCAGGAATGTAACAGTTCCGAATTGTTTCCGTCAAAAACTTCTCACACTTATTGGGCTTCGAACGAGCCATGTTTCGTATGTATGAGACGTCATGCTGCGGAACTATGAATTTTCAAAAGCGGCCATGTAAAAAGATATAGGAAAAGGTAAAGCACACGTGAGTGAGTATGATTATAGGGGTAGAATGGAGTAACAGTTTCAAAAATATTCAAAGGGAGTGAGAAGAGGGTTGTAGGAGAATTTTGGGTACTAGTAGAAGGAAGACAGGTAGAATAAAAGGAGAGAGTGGAAGGGGAGGGTGTTAAAAACGAATAGAGGCACTAAGAATAAAAAAAAGTTGTGGGATTAGATGGAATTCCTGGGATGGATGGTATGCAATAGATATAGTATTGGGGAAATTATACGAAATTATGATAAGGATATGGGAGAGGCATGGAAGTGTAACAAGGGATAGTATCAAAAATAAAGAGCTATTTAATTATTGAATATAGGTCATAAAATATACACAAAGATAAGAAGAATTAGGACAGACAGAACTTTCGTTTACTCCGTTAATAATAAAATTCCTTGTACTTATTCTAAATGCAAATTGTACGAGAATGAGTAATGATGAGAGATTGGATGATTGTTAAGAAAATAAAGGTGACTGAAAGGAGTGAAGAACGGTGCAATGAGGGTTGTTGGAAGAAAGGAAAGGAATATAATGATACATTGAATAGATAGAGAAGGGATGGATGTGCAGAAAAATAGCATAAAAAACAAAGATTTAAGTACAGTAAATACAAGGAAAACACATTGATAAAATAATAAATTAGTTAAAGGGGCACAAAGGGGTGTTGGAAAATAATAAACAGGTATAGGAAAAGTTATAAAGCACAAGTATCTGGGTAACATTATGGGGGTGCAATGGATTAAACAATTTAAAGAATATTCAAAGGGAGTGAGGAGAGGGTTGTAGGAGAATTTGGGGTACTAGTAGAAGAGGAGGGAGTTAAAAAAGGAATAGAAGCGCTAAGAACAAAAAAAAAACAGTGGGATTAGATGGAAATTATGGTAGGGAAGTGTAGCAAAAGATAATGTCAAAAATTACAGAGCTATTTAATTATNAAAGGGAGTGAGGAGAGGGTTGTAGGAGAATTTGGGGTACTAGTAGAAGAGGAGGGAGTTAAAAAAGGAATAGAAGCGCTAAGAACAAAAAAAAAACAGTGGGATTAGATGGAAATTATGGTAGGGAAGTGTAGCAAAAGATAATGTCAAAAATTACAGAGCTATTTAATTATGGATATAGGTCATAAAATATACACAAAGATAACAAGAAATAGGACAGACAGAACTTTCGTTTACTCCATTAATAATAAAATTCCTTGTTTTATAAATGCAAATTTTACGAGAATGGGTAATATTTATTTATTTTAACGTAACACTGAATTTGAAAAAATTAATATATTTCAGTGAATTTACCCAAATAGAGTTGCAAGATTTGATTCTTTAAATTAAAATTGTTAGTTAATTTTATATTCAAATCAATGTTCTTACAATAAAACGGTTACCTGCAACTACATTACAGTTACGTTATCTTGAATTAGCCGCATGACGTAAATAAAATTCTTGATTAAAGGAAAGGTCGTTAACTATAAATGATATAACAAAGCCTACGTACAAATAAGTAACAAAAGCTTTTCTAATGGTAGAAACTTTTAGTTATAAAAATTTGTTCAAAATTTCCAGGATCGTAAGATGGAAAGCCAATAATTTCTGCAACAAATAGAATGATTAGTTTTCAAAATCTTTAAATTCATTGTTTCTTCACAAATAGTGCAAAAATGTGTACAAAAAATTCTAATAGAAAATCTCTAATAGTTCGCCAGATATGTCCTCCTAAACATTTAACTCTCGATTTCAAAAATAACACTTGGCCAAAACTTCGAACAACCATAAATCCGAAGCGGAACCTCGTAGGTGGGCGCTTTTACTCTTGGCGCAGAGCACCGTATCTCTAGAAAATTTTGATAACACTCCCATAGAGATCGGACCACTCAGTCCGGAAATAGGGACCATCCTGTGGCCTCAGGAAAACACTAAAACGAACAAAAAGCAAATTGCACGAATTGGGTCGGCTCTAGTGCGGACCAGAAGTGGCAAAATTTAAAATTGCTTCCGTCGAAAACTTGCCGCATTCATTGGGCTTCGAACGAGCCCTGTTTGGCACGGATCGGACGTACACCTGCGGTGCTATGGATTTTTAACCGCGGCAATGTTCGCGAGCGCACAGCTCCTAAGTTTGACGTTTTGCGAGCTGTAAGTGGCAAACGGTAGGACCAATCGGAAAAATTTCCTTGGTTTTTATTAATATTATCTACAGTTTCTTTGTTTTCCATTGTACGAATTTATTAAATTTATTATTGCCGTATCTATTAGAGATATAGGGACGTCTTTGTGAAAACCATCTTCGCAAGCCAAACGGCCCAAAGTGACATGCCGTAAACTTTCTTCGGTTGGTGTGTAATATTTTATATGATATTAGCTCTCTAGCTAATCAGCAAACCATTTTATATGAAATAAGTTTGACTCCAGCCAATTAAATGTTGATCCGTTAGATGCTGCTCTNTTGCTAAATTCAATAAACAGATTAAGTTTCGATAGCAATTATATAAATTATACAGTCAAAACAGTGTTTTAGTGTCAGTATAAAAAAATCATTTCCAAAAAGTGCAAAACATCCACCCACTATTAAGCCTACGCGCTGCCTGTAAGTTAAACGCCGATATCCCGTATTTCAGTACACCGCGTCATGCCGGAACATGTCGAGATGTATTGAGAGTACGAGAAAGCGACGTGTTAACTATACAGGAAGAACGAAGTATTAATCGTAGGCTAGTAATATAGGCCGGGCCACCGGCAGCTTCCCAGCTGCATACCCCGCTATTTGCACAGTTAAGGCGCCCTCCGTGTGCAGCGGGTGTACTACAGCCAGCATCTCGCATACCGTATTACTACTTGCCTGCCTCTTGCCTAAGCCAAGTATATGTATCTAGTTTCTTGCTTGAATGTGCGGTGAGCAGTTAAAAATAAAGACATATTTAACGAAAACTATTAACAATATAAAACTAAAATTTTTACACAAAGTACTTATCGATATTTGAAAACGATTTGTAGAGTAAATTTTGCCTACAGTACTTGTGAAGGCTAAAAATCATAGTTTTACTAAAACCACGAAAAAACGCTTAATATTAACTTATAAAACCGAAAATTGTTCAATATGTACTAGTTTACTGAAGCAATAATCCATGCAAATGCAAAAACCTACATGCGATAGAAATATTTGGAAAATCACCTATTTTACTAATAAAATGCAAAACATACCTAATTAAATTGTTGGATGGACTATAACTTATAAAATCACATTATCCTGTATGATACCATCGCTCCAGATTTGATTAATATCATAAATACACACACTTTTCAAAATATTTATACTTAAAACAAAACTGTTTAGTTTCCACATAAACACGGAAATTTCCACCTAACCGTCCGCGCAAACGTTGGATCTTATTGCTGCCTACCAACGAACTGACGTGTGGGCGTTAATCGTAAAAGGCGCTAACGGCTGACGCATCGACGAGCTTTATTACCGAGAGCTTTCGAATTACTGTTCGGCGCTACGTTATGACTAAAACTTTAAAAAATGTTTTGGACGGAAAATGTTGTTAACTACATTTAATTCGAAAAGTACTACCTAAATTGAAACAGCAAAAAATAGAAATTTGATACTAATGATCGTTGTCAAACATTTCAAAATACGAGAGTTAGTAACAAATATCAGTAGATGGCGAATGATTCAATTTTCCGTAACTAAGGAAATGGGCAATTTAAAATAAAAAACAAAAGCTTACCATCGTAATCTCAATAGGCTCAAAACTCGCTTCTGTTGATTCTCTTTCAGGAAATGATATTGACAACGAATACCAAAACAAACTGTAACAAAATAAAAAATTAATCTTCGAATCATATACCCCTACGTTTTAGGTGATGCCAAAAAAAAGTGTTAGCGCTTAGGTACGGATGATCAAGTCGATTCCTTGTTGACTCTAGACTATTTGTGCAATCTATACAACAATATAAGACGATTTGTTCACATTTATTATCAAGTAATTGATATTCTAAAACAAAACAATTAACGCATGAAAAACTCGAAGAATGTCTATGCCACCTAATCGCAAAAGATAATTCGATCTTGAATTCCATGAAGTGAAGTATGAAATTCTGAAATTCTTTTATAGTGTGGAATCTTGAAATTTCCTTGTACTGATAAGAAAGCACTCCATTTAAAGGAAAAAAGGACCCCATTGCCACTAATACAGTAGAATGGTTCCAGAGTTTGTATTGACGTTCATACTTGGCACAGTTTTCGTCAATGGAAAACTGTACGAAATCCCAAATAATTTCTCACTAGGGGTTGCTATCTCGTCCTATCAAAGTGAAGGAGCGTGGAATGTGAATGGTAAGAAAAAATTAAGTAAACAATTTAGTAGGTATTATATATGCGAATGTAAGTTTGTTTATTACCATTTTACACCTTAAATACTCAATTCATCAACATGAAATTTTCTACATATATTCTTAGGGGTAGATAAAAGAACATAAGCTACCGTTTATCCCTGTTTCCGAATTATAAAAAAATTTCTTTTCATCTCGATATAGAAGGACACTTTTTCGAGTTCGAGTTACTGAATTTCGATTGTATTTGATAAATGAGTAATTCTACGCACGAAGGAAGCAAATAAGGTGAATAACGGAATCACATTTTTTTTATATATCATTTTCCGCAAGTAGTTTTTTTTAGGACATTTTAAAAATTTAANTACAATCTCAGTCATCATAAACCTCATTGGCTGCCAAAGTCTTCCAGGAATCTAAATATTAATTTATTTGCAAAATATAAACGCATGTAGGCATATTCCTCATTTTTTGTTTATTAGCATTACGTAACCTCATTGCAATTAATTCGTTATCGTATATGCCTACCATTCCTGCAAAATATTCAGATGTTTAAAAAGTGCTATTAACGTCATTACTTTATTAAATTTTTCTATGATTGAATGATAGGTAAGGGGCAAAACATTTGGGATAATATAACTCACGCTCGTCCCAATTTTACGACGGATCATTCAAATGGAGATGTTGCTTGCGATTCATACCATAAATGGAAAGAAGATGTAAAAATTCTAAAAGGATTGGGCGTCAACCATTACCGATTTTCTATATCATGGTCAAGGATTTTACCAACGGGCTTCACAAACGAAATAAATCGAGACGGAATTCAATATTATAACAATATAATTGACGANATTTTGATAGAAAATGAGGAAAAGGCAAATAGGTGGAAACAATATTTAGAGAACCTATACGCAGGTCACGAGTTAGGAGATATATTAGAGAAGGAAGATAGTGTGGAAATAAATGAGCTAGGTTATTCCATAATGAGAGAAGAGTTCGATGTAGCATTCAAAAACTTACAGAATAATAAGGCGCCAGGTATAGATCGGATACAGGGGGAAAATCTAAAACATGCAGGATAAGAGGTTAGAGATCGTATGTTTAGTTAGTCACATTTACGAGGCGAAGGAAGTCTCAGAGGATTATAAATGGAACATGGTAGTAACCATACCTAAAAAAAAAGAGGCGCGGATAGGTGCGAGACATTTAGTACAATTAGCTTAACTTCCCATGCGTCAAAAATTTTAACTAGAATTGTACAGAGGAGAATGGAAAAAAGGGCGAAAGAACTTTTAGGACACGGGGAAAGACCCAGAGGATTATAAACGGAACGTTGTAGTAACCATACCTAAAAAGAGAGGCGCGGATAGGTGCGAGACATTTAGTACAATTAGCTTAACTTCCCATGCGTTAAAAATTTTAACTAGAATAGTACAGAGGAGGATGGAAAAAAAGGCGAAAGAACTATTAGGGGAAGTTCAATTTGGGTTTAGAAGAAATAGAAGAACGTGGGAGGCCGTTCTAGATTTACGGGCAACAACAGAGAAAGCGATAGAAAAAGGAAAGAGTGCGTACATAGGGTTTGTACATTCAGAAGATGCTTTTGACAATGTTAAATGAGACAATATGTTGAATATACTTAAAAATGTGGGGATGAGTTGCAAAGATGGAAGAGTGATACTTGGTTTGTATAAAGAGCAACAAGCAGTTATAGAGTTGGAGCTGCAACGTAGAGAAGTAAATATTAGGAAGGGAGTCAGACAGGGTACGCACAGTCACCGCTACTGTTTAATCTACACATCTAAGTCGCGAAAACTTCACGAAAATTCCTAGACCTTTGATTCCATTCCTGTTACCGTTAATCCTAGTATTATGTTTTAACATAAACATTTTACAATCTCAGTCATCGTCCACCGCATTGGCTGCCAAAGTCTTCCAGGAATCTAAATATTAATTTATTTGCAAAATATAAACGCATGTAGGCATATTCCTCATTTTTTGTTTATTAGCATTATGTACTCTCATTACAATGAATTCGTTATCGTATATGCCTACCATTCCTGCAAAATATTAAGTTTAGTTTTAAAAGTGCTATTAACGTCATTACTTTACTAAATTTTACTATGATTGAATGATAGGTAAGGGCCAAAACATTTGGGACAATATAACTCACTCTCGTCCCAATTTTACGACGGATCGTTCAAATGGAGACGTTGCTTGCGATTCATACCATAAATGGAAAGAAGATGTAAAAATTCTAAAACGATTGGGCGTCAACCATTACCGATTTTCTATATCATGGTCAAGGATTTTACCAACGGGCTTCACAAACGAAATAAATCCAGACGGAATTCAATATTATAACAATCTAATAGACGAACTTATAAAATATGGAATAGAGCCATTGGTCACCATTTTCCACTTCGACACTCCTCAGCCATTACAAGATTTGGGCGGATTGGCCAATCTAGAATTCGCAGAATACGCAGAAGACTATTCAAGAATTCTTTTTAAATATTTCGGAGACAGAGTCAAATGGTGGATTACAATCAACGAACCAATAACATATTGTCAATACGGATACAATGGGTATTTTGCTCCTGCTGTCTTATCAGATGGAATAGGAACCTACTTATGTGGAAAGACCATACTGGTGGCACATGGTAAAATATTTAGAATGTACGAAAGAGAATTTAAAAAGGAGCAAGGAGGTATCTACCTATATTACTTAATATCAATATGTCAAGCACAAAATATAGTTACTAGAGAGAACATAGGGTGATCTAGAGCGATCTTAGACAGAAGTCCGTGTTTTGAGGCAGATCGAAGAAGATCAATACATATTATTAAACATTTTGACATATATTTTCGCTCGAAAATTGCAGAGATTGTTTTAAATCTTTACGTATCTAAAAATTGTCTCTTTTCCCTAATTCTCTCTATTTTTACTCGGGTATGTAGGCAAAAAAAAATGGAAAATGCAACTGATTGATTTTTCAGGAAAAGTGGGTATTACAATAAACACATTATGGTTACAACCGAAAACATCATCTAAAGCCGACATTGAAGCAACAAATCAGGCTATGGAAATAATGGTAAGTTAATTTAATTATTTATATTTATATAGATTAACTACTGTTGTATACTATCAAAAATGATATAAATAATTTAAAAAGATATTTTCAGTTTGGTTGGTGGATGAATCCAATTTTCTCTAAAGAAGGAAACTACCCTAAAGTGATGA
Organism: Agrilus planipennis; assembly: GCF_000699045.2. NCBI lineage: Eukaryota > Metazoa > Arthropoda > Insecta > Coleoptera > Buprestidae > Agrilus > Agrilus planipennis. Next base: position 70,488 of record NW_020438895.1, read on the forward strand.
TAGACAGAATAGGTTACGTTAGTAAAGCCGAAAACTTTTCCGAATCCAGATTGCCTGCACTCACTGCAGAAGAAATAGAATTAATCAGGGGTTCTTTCGACTTTTTAGGTTTGAATTATTATACAAGTAAACTGGTTCTGGCAAATAAAGTACGTCCCTACAATCCACCGTCATTTCAACAGGACTTGGGAGTTGAAATTGAAAATATTCCCGGGGCCGAGCAGAGCGGCGCTGATTGGCTTCAAGTTTATCCAAAAGGCATTAGATTTCTACTGAAATATATCAAAAATAAATATGATAATCCTCCCGTTATAATTACGGAAAATGGGTACCCAAGTCAAGACAGTAAAGTTTGCGATTCAAGACGAACTAATTATATACAGGTAAGAATTTAAAAATCGAATATTTGTGTTATATCTAATAGAAAATACCACAAATGGCGCGGTAAACGCCATCTGTAGTACGATGCTACATTTTAGGATTACGTATGCTCCAACAAGATCCATTTAAATATATGGATATCTATCTATTACCATAATCGAATAAAATAATTCAAACTGGTCTGTATTCTGTCGAAACTGCCAGACGCGAATCGCGATTTCGATCTTTTTGGATCTCATCAGCGCGTCGCAGACAGCTCCGACAAGATCTCAGAGACGTCAGTATACCTCGGAATAATCATTATTAGTTATTTGCAATTAATCGATTACTAGATTAATCGATTGTTTGATTAACTGATCATTTGATGAACTGATTATTGAAAAAACTAGAAATTATGACTATTAACGATTTATTTGTTGGTTAATAATCTCATAGCTTGTTGTTTATTGTAGCTTCTGAAGCTTCCATTTTTTTTTTATCTTAGAAACACTTGATAGAAATTCTCAAAGCAATCCAAGAAGGATGCAAAGTAATTGGTTACACTTATTGGAGCCTGATGGATAACTTTGAATGGACAAGCGGCTACACGTAAATAAAGTCTAATATTTTATTANCAAAATTTAATAGAATATCTTTTGAATAAAATATAAGAAAAATTAATGATTATACTTACACAGTGAAATAATACAAATACGAAAATCACTACTGCAGTGTAAAATTGTTTTTACATACTCGGAAACAATACTTATTCAGTTTAGTAGATTTCACTTTCCCGAAGTGACATGCCAGGAGACAGAATTTTACATTTTGAATGTAATTTTTTTGCAATAAAAATAAGGTGAAGCAGTGTTATTTTGAGGTTCGTACTAGACACAGTTATAGTTTACAATTTTCAATTGGAAAAAACTAATTTTTTTAATTATTAATATACGAAATAAGCTGTGCCGTCTAAAATTCCTTCGTTTGTAGAACTACCCAAATACGTTTATTAAAATGCAACTGTTTAAAGGTAAAGGAGAAAACATTTGGGATCATTTAACGCATACCCGCCGTAATTATTCTTACGACGGTTCCAATGGTGATATTGCCTGTGACTCGTACCACAAATGGAAAGAAGATGTTCAACAACTGAAATATTTGGGTGTTGACCATTACCGATTTTCAATATCATGGTCGCGGATTTTGCCGTCCGGATTTTCAAACGTTATAAATCCCGACGGAATTCGATATTACAACGATTTAATAAACGAACTTTTGAAAAACGGTATAAAACCATTGGTAACGATTTTCCACTGGGACTTGCCACAACCATTACAAGATTTAGGAGGATTAGCAAATCTCAAAGTAACACAGTATGTAGAAGATTATTCTAGAATCCTTTTCCAGCATTTTGGAGATAGAGTTAAATGGTGGATCACTTTTAATGAACCTCTATCTTATTGTTTGTATGGTTATAATGGCGTTGTCGCTCCAGCTATTTTATCATCAGGAGTAGGCTCCTATTTGTGCGGTAAAACTTTGCTTTTAAGTCACGGCAAAATATTCCGACTTTACGAAAGAGAATTTAGAAAAGAACAAGAAGGTAAGTACCTAAGCAGGACTGCGTCGACCGTGGGTTCCAAGTCCCTGTACACAGGTGCAGAGCATCAGGAGGGCTGCAAGGCGATTAATGATAGCCAGTGACAGACAATAATCAAATATATGTAATTAGTTAGAGGGAACGAAATGGTTAGGAATGAGTAGGTATTAAAAAGAGTAGAGAGATCAATGAGCACTATAAAAGTCAATAACGAAAAAAAAAATATGTCTACTAGGACAAAGGGACTTGAACCTTGCGATGAAGCTCTGGTACAAAATAGACTGGGTGAATCGGCTTGAGAGTTTAGATGATTTAGGAAGTCGGGCCATAGGTTCAACCATAATGGGGGGTTCTTAGAGAGAAAGCAGACTAAGACAAATACCTGAAAGAGGGCAGCAGCTCTTTCAGTACTCAGGGTGACAGAGATCACGAGGATCTGTATTAGATTACTGTTCGCAAATAGTTAAGGATGTGCGTTGTTCTAGTTCTAGGAAAATGTGAAGATTGGCACAGGATAGGAAGGGGTAGAGGTGCGTGTCTAACCAGTCTCAGGACTGACGACCTTATGGTGATAATAATGAGACAAAGGGCTAGTTAAATCCACATTAAAAGCAGGAGAAGGAGTAAAGTGAAACAAAGGAAGAATTAGATTATATTACTGTTTATAACTTGTTAGGGATATAGGATGTAACTACTACTTTCAGGGAAATGCAAAATTTGTCTGAGGTGAAGATAGGATTTATTTGAAATGCTTACATTTTAAATGCAAATACAGAATAAATAAAAAGTACCTATTTCTATTTTACATTTAAATATTTTTTTGAGATAAGCATTTTGTATTTTATTTAAAATACTTTCCAATCAGGCATATTTTCAAAATATTCCACAGGTATTTTGCAAATACGTATTCTGTATTTTGCATTTAAAATACAAAAAGAAAACAATTTCGCATTTTACATTTGAAATAGCAAATCATAAAAGTATTTGCATTTTGTATTTAAATACTTTTAGTAAACCATTTTGCCTATATCTAGGCTTAGAATGGGAAAGAGGGAATGTGCGAATGATGACAATAAATCAATCATACTGTTCATCACAGTTGAATATCAATAAGTAACACATTTTGTATTGTTGCACAATCTAAATCAAGGTTTGTTTTTCGTGAGTTAAGGGGAAATCTTTTGCGAATGATTGATTAATATCATCATTTTGTCGTTTTTTGTTTACAAAAGGTCGGCGCGGTCCCATGATTTTGCAAATATAAAAGTAGTGTTGCAGCGGCTGAAAACTTTGTACCAATTTCATGTACATTTTAGGAAAAGTGGGTATAACAGTAAATATAGCTTGGTTCATGCCAAAAACTAATTCGGAGAAAGATAAGGAGGCAGTTGCTAGAGCAAACGATTTTTTGGTAATTAGACAAAACTTTTTCCTATCTTTAAAAGATTAAAAAAAAAACAATTTTTGGACGATTTATAACATTTGTAACCCTGAAAGTTGCCTGAAAACTTTGTTCAACTTCAACAGCAAAATTCACAAATTGTAAAGATATTTTGTTCTTTCATATGTCCAATTTATTTTCTAATTATGAATACCTACAACTATTAAACAATTCAATATTTTCTGAGATTAACGTATTACTTGTTTTTTCTTGTAGTTCGGTTGGTGGATGCACCCCATCTTTTCTAAAGAAGGAAACTATCCAAAACGTATGTCAGACAGAATTGAATATGTCAGCAAGGCTGAGAATTTTTCGGAGTCCCGCCTACCTCCATTTACCAAAGAAGAAATTAAACTTATTAGGGGTTCATACGATTTTTTTGGTTTTAACTATTATTTGGCCCAAGTAATTCAAGATGATCTTGTAACTCCCTACAATCCTCCTTCATTTGATCAAGATGTTGGAGTTGTTGCAACAACAATTCCTGGTGTCGAAGAAACTGAACACAATTGGTTTCCAATTTATCCTCAAGGAATGGGTGATGTGCTTCGGTATATACACAAATTGTACAAGGGCGTGCCCATTATTATCACCGAAAACGGGTACCCGGACAGTGGTCAACTTTCCGATCCAAGACGAATTAATTATATTCAGGTAAAATTTTTGTAAACGAATTTCTCATTAGCAGCAAAAGTTTTACCTAATTTGGAGATGATGAATTGTCATAAAAAAAAACAATAGTGGTATCTAACGACAAAATCTTCTTTTTTTGGAAATCTCTGGTGCTAAGGGAAGCTTCAATGAAAATCATTAAGAAATCCTTAATAAATTAACGTTTTTAGTATATTTGACAATTGACTTGAAACAAAATACTTATTACTTCTGAAAATGCTCCAACTACACTTAGAGAGACCTCAAACATATTTTCGTAGTGGACTTAAGTCATCATCATCATCATCATCATCATCATGTTCGTCAGTCCTAAGACCGGCTGGACACTCACATCCACTTTTTCCTATCCTGAGTTAATCTTCGCATTTCCCTAAAACTAGAACATCCCCTATTCTTAACTATTTGCGAACAGTAACCTAATCTAGGTCTACCTCTACCCCTCTTAACTCCTGTTTCTGCTTCCGACATGTCTCTAACTAACCCTTGATGCCCGAAAAAGTGTCCTATGTATCTACTTCCATAGCGCCCCCTGTTCTCCTACTCTTTCTAATGCCACTTCATTTCTAACCTTCTCTATCCTCATCATTCGCATTGTAACCCCACATTTCAAACACTTCTAAACTGATTTCCTTTATTACTGTGTAAAGGTACATGTATATGGATCATATTAATCATACGTATTATGTATCTATACGAATTTATGAAAAATGAAAATCAATTCTTGTTTGTGTTTTAGCGGCATTTAATAGAAGTTCTTAAAGCAAAAGAAGAAGGGGTTAATGTGTTTGGTTATACTTACTGGAGTTTTATGGATGATTATGAATGGCTTTATGGCTACTTGTAGGTTTATACATTTTTATTAAAAATTAATATCTGAACCTATTTATATTATATTTATGTTTTAGGCAAAAGTTTGGACTATTTAATGTTGATTTTAATGATCCAAATAGAACACGTACTCCGAAGGCATCTGCAGAATTTTTCCGTTTACTCACGAAATACAGGGTTGTACCTTCAGATACTATTGATTGTTAAAAATAAATAAGAAACCAATGCATTCAACTATTTCTGTAAAAGGATTAATTAAAATGGTTAAATATACTTACTTTTCTTTTCTTAAACCAAACTGTTTTTAATTTACAGTTCAATATCAATCAATTTTTAATAAGTAAATTATTCTTTTAATTTTATTCTATTAACAAAAATAGAAATCTAATAAAAGAAAGGATCATGCTTATCAGATTTGTTAATAAAATTACATC
>NW_020438895.1:76327-80414 GCF_000699045.2 Agrilus planipennis
CAGACAAAAACATGCAAAAATTCTTGTGAATGTAGGTACTTATATGAAAATGTCAAACCAATCACTGAGAAATGCGTATATAGGTATTATACCTGCTTAATTAAGACGTGAAATATTTTTTTGCAAGGATAACACGGTTAGCATTTATACGAAGCAGTATATAGAAACGTCATCAGTATTCAAGAAGGTTTCCTAGAACGTCTAACAAAATGCTTGCGAAATTACTCTTAACTTTTACTGTTTGCGCAGCTTTTATAAATGGAAAATTATATAAAATTCCAGATGGTTTTAAACTCGGGCTTGCCACTTCAGCGTATCAGGTAGAGGGTGGCTGGAACGCAAGTGGTAAGAAACTAAGTAAATTAGTTGTTAAGGGTAGGGAATCTAGGGGTTTAATCATATGACAAAATCTAAGATGCGAAACTTCTGTCATAAATAAATGCATTAGGAGATAAAGGATTAAACTCTTACGTTCCCTACTGTTAAGTATTGCTTAAACACAATGATATTACACAAAACTTCATGGACTTGTAGTCATGAGTACAGTATTAAGCTTTTTCGGCATTATTGACTTTTCTCCACATATGTACACCTAAACAGACTCATCTACTTTGCATTCGATACCACTAATAGCAGTGGATTTATAGGAGGTGTAAAGAAGTAGGAGAAAAGTTTGAAGTAGGTAAAACCGATGGGGCTTATAATATAATTAAAAGGAACTTTAGAGATGTAGGGTACAGTAATAATAATATAACAAACGAGATAGGGGTCATTTTGATAGAAAATGAGGAAAAGGCAAATAGGTGGAAACAATATTTAGAGAACCTATACGCAGGTCACGAGTTAGGAGATATATTAGAGAAGGAAGATAGTGTGGAAATAAATGAGCTTGGTTATNCTGCTTAATTAAGACGTGAAATATTTTTTTGCAAGGATAACACGGTTAGCATTTATACGAAGCAGTATATAGAAACGTCATCAGTATTCAAGAAGGTTTCCTAGAACGTCTAACAAAATGCTTGCGAAATTACTCTTAACTTTTACTGTTTGCGCAGCTTTTATAAATGGAAAATTATATAAAATTCCAGATGGTTTTAAACTCGGGCTTGCCACATCAGCGTATCAGGTAGAGGGTGGCTGGAACGCAAGTGGTAAGAAACTAAGTAAATTAGTTGTTAAGGGTAGGGAATCTAGGGGTTTAATCATATGACAAAATCTAAGATGCGAAACTTCTGTCATAAATAAATGCATTAGGAGATAAAGGATTAAACCCCTAGATTCCCTACTGTTAAGTATGGCTTAAACAAACGATTTTGCACAAAACTTCGTGGACTTGTAGTCATGAGTACAGTATTAGGTTCATAATTTTTCGGCACTATTGACATTTCTCCTTTTTCTCCAAAAAGTTTGAGGTAGGTAAAACCGATGAGGCTTATAATATAATTAAAAGGAATTTTAGAGATGTAGTAGATGTAATAAACGAGGCAGGGGTCATTTTGGTAAAAAATGAGGAAAAGGCAGATAGATGGATAGAATATTAAGAGAACCTATACGCAGGCCATGAGTGAGGAGATATATTAGAGAAGGAATATAATGTGGAGATAGATGAGCTAGGTTATCCCATAATGAGAGAAGATGTTAAATATACTTAAAAATGTAGGGGTGCAATGTAGAGAAGTAAATATTAGGAAGGGAGTCAAACAGGGATGGATACCGTTACCGCTACTTTTTAATCTATACATCGAAGTCGCGATTAACATCATCAAAGGTCACGCTTTGACACCTGGATCAATAACTTCTGAGAAACTAAAGGGGGGGCTTGAAATTGAAAGACCTAAATTGTATATTGTTTTGTTAATCTTTTGATATTTCAATTTCCTTAACTTTATCATAATTCCCATTATCGTTAATCCTAGTATTTTGTTCTGACATAAACATTTTACAATCTCAGTCATCGTCCACCGCATTGGCTGCCAAAGTCTTCCAGGAATCTAAATATTAATTTATTTGCAAAATATAAACGCATGTNAATATAATTGCACAGATATGTAATGAGTAACATTTTTGACAATTTTCCGTCAATTATACAATCAGTTCGATTTTTAAAATGCAAATGTTACGTAAAATGCATTCGTGGAATCTCTACGAAACATAAAATTTGTATTTATATTTATTCATATTCATGTTTAAAATTCTTTTACACCAGCAGTGATAAGAAACGTTAGCATTTATAAGTTAAAAGAAATGCCCAATTTTCAATAGTTATGTCCGGAATATTCTGAGTGAAAAGAGTAAAATGTTTACGAGTTTACTTTTAACGTGTGCTATTTTTACAAGTACTTTTAGCGAAGAAGTGTACAAAATACCAGAAGATTTTTTAATTGGTTGTGCCAGTTCTGCATATCAAGTAGAAGGTGGATGGAATGCGAGCGGTAAGAAAATGGAAGCGTTTTTGTACTTTAATTTTTCAATTGTCCTTTACTTATGTATGTACATTCATTTTGTCACAAAGGTTACTGTTCGTAAATCTCAAATAATCTAATTTGTTTTAAGATGTCAATAAGTCTTTTGATCAGTTTCAGAAGTCATCTCAATACTGATATTACTGGATGACAATTGAGTTAATTAAGAAACGATAATCTACAATATTCTAAAGAACCAGTAAATTCGTTATTTCATTTTTGCGTAAAAGCCATAAAAACCTTATATTTACATCAAAAATGTTAAAATTTGACAAACCAGTAGTCTACGTATTACTCATGACATAATAATTAGGATTAAAATGGTTACTCAACTTGTATACAGGGTGTAACAGAAATAATCACAATAATTTACAATCCGAAGCCGGTCCTGTGCGTGAATTGTAAACATAGGTGTCTACCGAATAGCGCAGTGCGATAAAAACTCTGCAGCTACATGGATGGAAAATGTAAACATTTCCGATTACTGAGCGTCGAAGATAAACATAAACAATTTAGTATTACACATAATTTTGGGGATTGTCTTCTTTGAAATCGAGGCTTTCGTCCCTACAGCGGCCATACGGTTCAAACCCGTATATATATCATACCGCAATACTGTAACAACTGACTTACGCTAATAATTGATGTTGTATTACTGAATTAGTTTATTGAACTGCACATGGTTTGCCTTATACATTCTAACATAAAAACACCCTATTCACACTTAATGTAATCTAAGAAATCAAATATGAATGAGCACAAAAACACGAAACAAATAGTACACTGATGGTGGTAATCAACAGCTGATTGAGTGCAGCGTTGCGTGCCGCATTTCTTTATCAGGTCCGGAATTGAATTCACCTCTACTTTCTACCACGTTTTTCTCCAAAACGGTAAACCTTCGGACATACAACTATTTACCTAATTTTCTTGTTTTATAGTGTTCTATCACCTTCTGCATGCTCGGCATTTATTTCTGTTACACCCTGTATAAATTAGCTGGATGGAACATAAAATAATCAATTCTTTATACGCTGCAATAGCTACAAATGTTGGATACCTTGTACATCACCTACATGGATTACAAATAATCCAAAATTTGCGACTGAGGTACTAAAAATCTCACAAAAGTATTTTTTAATACTTTTTACGTAATTCTTGATGAATAATTTAGTGAACGTGTAAGTTATATTTTTTCAACTACGTCTATCTGCAACCCTCTCCTGCTTCTGTAAAAACTGTTCTATACTTTTAAGGTCTTTTGGACAAAGCCTATCAACCATCAAAACCTTTAATTGCATTTACGGGAATTACATTAATATTTTATATTTATATGAAAAGTTGATTGAAGGTATTTGTGCCAATTTCGCTATACCATACAAAAAGTTATTTCGCCCTTTCATTATTGCATGCAACAGAATATCCCTATGTTTGGTTATTAATTCTCTACAGGTGTGTACCCTTGTTTATTTAAGGTGGTATTCAAAAGATAACGTAATTCTAAGAATTACGTATGTGTGTTCTTTGATATGAAACATTTATAGTCCTTGAATTATTGTCAGTAACTTGAACTAATAAATATGAAGTTCATCATATTTTCGATGATCAAATTAAATATTAACCAC
>NW_020438895.1:82422-84710 GCF_000699045.2 Agrilus planipennis
AAGGGAAGTAAAAGTAGGGGAAAGAGCGAATATAAAGATAGGAGACGAAGAATTAGAATAATAAATAAATAAAGATAATAATAATATCAGATAATTCAGGACGGAAGGAGTAGTAGAGATATAAAGCAGAGGATAGTGCAGGGTCGAGTCGCCTTAAAAAAAAGTCACTTCTATGCTTATTATAAAAAGGTGTATGCTTGGATCGGGGCGCTGTACGGATGCAAAACATGGACGGTTAGCTCTGTGGAAAGGAAAAGGTTAGAAACGTTCGAAATGTGATGTTACAGGCGAATGATGAGGATACCGTAGATAGAGAAGTTTAAAAGTGAAGAAATATTAGAAAGAATAGAAGAACAGCGGACTCTATGGAAGTCAATAAGAAATAGGCGAGATAGGTTGGTAGGACACATTCTCAGACATGAAGGTCTAGTTAGAGACATTAGAGGCAGAAGCGGGAGTTAGGAGGGGTAAACCCTAGACAATAATTTTCAGTCTCTCCAGTCTCTCGGAGTCCTTCAGCGTCTTTGAGAGCGTCTCTCACAGTCTTTCACAGTCTCTCAGTTATTGCCTAAGTGTTTTTATGGATCTCTCACAGTCTCTGTATCAGAGACTCGAACGATAAAATTGTTAATTCGGAGATTCGAGTCTCTCACAGAGAGACTGAATTAATAAAACTGAAAAATTGAAAGACTCGAGTCTCTCTTAGAAAGACTGAGATCTCTGAAAAATGTTGAACTTTAATTTTAACCATGTCTATCGAGACATTACTTATTTAGAGATTCGAGTCTCTCGTTCAGAGACTGAATACGAAATGAGGATCTCTCTATGAGCGACTCGAGTCTTTCTTTCAGAGAAGCTAAACAGAATTTTTGGCTATCTCTCGACAGACTCGAGTCTCGCTTTCAGTGACTCTGAAAGACTGAACATCTTTATCTCGGGAAGGTGGACCTAGATTAGATTACTGTTCACAAACAATTAAGGATGTACAATGTTCTAGTTTTAGAGAAATGCGAAGATTATCTGAGGATAGCAAGGAGCGGAAGTGCGTGTCCAACCAGTCTTAGGACTGGCGACCTTATAATGACTATGATGATGAAGCAAGTTGTTTACGGTTACTTACGCAAGATACTTTCATGTCTTAAATTATCAGTCAAAAAAATACAAAAGTAGTGTACAAAGAGCACGTTTGATATACATATACATATTGTTTTGATGAGAATTAAAAGGATGTTGCACACAAAAAAAAACTAGAATATACTCGTAGTATCAAAGTAAATACCGCAGGCATGATTAACATAAAAATTCCATTGCATTTAATTATCGGGATTAATCAAGGAAACTAAACGCAATGGAAATCTTTATACTTAAAAGGAATTGTTGTCAACAGTTCAATTACAACATCTGTTGTCAATTAAAGTGCTCTTGTAATTCTGTCCTCTTTATTATCGTCCTTATGTTATTACAGTCCATAATCTATTAAAAGGTTGCAATATATCACAATAACTTAAAGTTCCTAATTTGTGCGTAATATTGATTCATGTCCTGAGAATATTGTCAAATAAAGTCAACTTTTGAAAGTGGTAAGTCACGTATGTATCACACAGTCAAAATCGATCTTATTGTGCGAATTATAGAATTTAGCAACGACATACTTTCAACTTTGTTTTTCTTTCATTATAGTTAATCGAATCTCCCAAATAGGTATTTTTTTTGTGATAATTATATCATTTTAATATTTTTTGGGATTTATGAGTTGATTTTTGGATCCGCACAATAAAATCGGATTTGACTTTAATTTGCTGATTTTAATAAAATTTTAATTGTGCATTATTAGTAGATGAATTGGTCAATTTATCACAACCAGTGATAAAACCAGAAGTAATAATTGTAAATAGTTATCAGCTTGCAATTCCGTCGGCTAAAAACTTTAGACCTTGAATACTTGAGCAAACATCAAAATATTATTTGTAGACGACTAAAAATATAATTTTGCTTTATTAAGTTTTATCGAAACAATTAAATTGGTTGAACATAATAGATCTATTTTATATTTGATATTTTTTCACCCCATTTGAATTTAGTTCAAGAAACTATTAAAATTAGCAAAATTGAAGTTCGATAAGGATATCAAATAAATAGAAAGCTAATAATTTCTTCGATAGTCTAGCATTTCATTTTTATTCATCTTTATACTTGTTATCATAAATCTGGTGTAATTAGAACCTAGTTAACTAATGAATCAATTAATTTTAGCAACGAAAATTAAAATGGATAAAAATAAAAGTAAC
>NW_020438895.1:84732-92818 GCF_000699045.2 Agrilus planipennis
AAAATAAAAGTAACACGATTTTTAATAATAGAAAATCAAGGTTATTTTTGAAAATTTTTATCGAGATTCAGAAAAAACATATTCTTTCTTCCAACAAATGATAAGGGTGGCACTAAAAGCTCAAACATACTTGTTATCTACAAAAAATATATTTTAAATAACTTATTTGAGTTATTTTACTTTCAAAAAATTTTTGACCTTCTCCAGTCCGTCAGTTATCGACCGCTGATCTATAACAAACAAATAGTCGATGATCTTTTGTTGATAAAGAATTTGCTTCTACAACATTTCCGGCTCAAAAGCATTTAAACATTTGAATTCAATTTCCTTTAATGGAAATGACCATTGAAATAATAACTTAAATTTAAATTGTTCTAACAAAAGATACAAAAAAATACTAGCCAAAAATGCTTATTTTTAGTATAAATTAACTTTATTTACTGTTTTTATGTAATTGTTTATATTCTTATACCGTTAAAATAAATCAATTAATAAATCATTGTGTTAAACGACTTTTGGAAGGCGATAACCTTTACCAGATAAATATTATTAACAATTCCATGATAGTTGAGCTATCTTAGTTATTAGATACCGTTTCAACTATCGGCTTCTAACGCTGCACATAAATCTCTTCCAGCCGTTCAAAGAACTGCTATGTACACTATCAATAACACAGAAGAAGAGCTATGAACCATAAATAAAATAATTGACCACTTACGGAAAGAGGTGCATCAATATTTACTTGAAACTTAATTGTATTTGTGTATCTACCAGTTGATAAAGTAACAGAAAGAAATGCGTTCGTTTATTTTGTTACTCACAACATTGGTTGCAATTAGCCCAATTTGCTGTTTCAAAATCCGACGATTTCCATCGAATTTCAAATTTGGTTTGGCAACAGCTTCATATCAGATTGAAGGAGGATGGAATGCTAGTGGTAAGTAATTTCGTTTATGTAGAGTATATAAAAGTTGAGATGTCGCAAAATGACAAAAATTTTTGAAAAACTAATCGCAAGAAATTTAAAGTTAAAATGGATTTTTCAGAATGATACTCTCAAAAAGTTTAAAATTATTGATAGAAAACACTTCGTACTAGCAAATAAACATAAAAATAGATAAGTATTTAATAGTAAAATATTAAAAACAAAAATTCAATTCGAAATATTAAAAAAATCCGAACTTATAAAGTAGGTAAATCATATTTAAGCCACTAAAGTTAATTACTTTTCATGAAAATTTTAAATATGCACTTCGACAAATGATCTACTGCTTCTTGAAGTGAGTTTTAACAATAAATATTCTACTTTGCTATTAATTACCCCCTCTGGGGTTTTTCCAGTCTCCTACAGTTCAATTTCAGTAAATCTATTAGATGGAAGTTACTAGTGGTAACTCCAACTCTTTAGTAATTTTATCAGTACGAGATTTATCAGAAAAGCAATTATCAAAGCTCAAAATGCATAAAGATTCCTTTTGAATCAATTTTTAAGGAAAAGGAGAGAACATCTGGGACCATTTTACTCATAAGTACCCAAGTAAAGTAGAAGATCATACCACAGGAGACATCGCTTGTGACTCATATCATCTTTGGAAAGAAGATGTAAAATTACTAAAAGATATTGGAGTACATTTCTACCGATTTTCCTTATCCTGGTCAAGAATTCTCCCTACGGGCTTTACTAACGAAATAAATGCGGATGGAGTTCGGTACTACAATGACTTAATTGACGAATTACTCAAAAATGACATTGAACCCATGGTAACGCTTTATCACTGGGATTTGCCGCAACCGTTACAAAAATTAGGAGGAATGACGAGTGCCCTAATGGACGAATATTTTGCCGACTATGCATCAACTGCTTTCAGCCTGTTTGGCGACAGGGTGAAAAAGTGGATAACGTTTAATGAGCCTTCGTCAATATGTCTTCCCTACGAAGATGGAGAGAGTGCTCCTGGACTAAAAATTCCTGGAATTGGTTGTTATCTTTGCTCGAAAACTCTACTTCTGGCTCACGCAAAAGTTTACCGTATTTATGAGAAATATTTCAGGGACATCCAAAATGGTAAATAATTATCCGCAATGCCTATTTATAATCGAAAAATTTGTTTATAATATTGGGAGATTTTAAATTAGGATTGGTTATTTAAGGTCAGAAACTATCTCATAAGAAAAGAANCAATAGTTATGTCCGGAATATTCTGAGTGAAAAGAGTAAAATGTTTACGAGTTTACTTTTAACGTGTGCTATTTTTACAAGTACTTTTAGCGAAGAAGTGTACAAAATACCAGAAGATTTTTTAATTGGTTGTGCCAGTTCTGCATATCAAGTAGAAGGTGGATGGAATGCGAGCGGTAAGAAAATGGAAGCGTTTTTGTACTTTAATTTTTCAATTGTCCTTTACTTATGTATGTACATTCATTTTGTCACAAAGGTTACTGTTCGTAAATCTCAAATAATCTAATTTGTTTTAAGATGTCAATAAGTCTTTTGATCAGTTTCAGAAGTCATCTCAATACTGATATTACTGGATGACAATTGAGTTAATTAAGAAACGATAATCTACAATATTCTAAAGAACCAGTAAATTCGTTATTTCATTTTTGCGTAAAAGCCATAAAAACCTTATATTTACATCAAAAATGTTAAAATTTGACAAACCAGTAGTCTACGTATTACTCATGACATAATAATTAGGATTAAAATGGTTACTCAACTTGTATACAGGGTGTAACAGAAATAATCACAATAATTTACAATCCGAAGCCGGTCCTGTGCGTGAATTGTAAACATAGGTGTCTACCGAATAGCGCAGTGCGATAAAAACTCTGCAGCTACATGGATGGAAAATGTAAACATTTCCGATTACTGAGCGTCGAAGATAAACATAAACAATTTAGTATTACACATAATTTTGGGGATTGTCTTCTTTGAAATCGAGGCTTTCGTCCCTACAGCGGCCATACGGTTCAAACCCGTATATATATCATACCGCAATACTGTAACAACTGACTTACGCTAATAATTGATGTTGTATTACTGAATTAGTTTATTGAACTGCACATGGTTTGCCTTATACATTCTAACATAAAAACACCCTATTCACACTTAATGTAATCTAAGAAATCAAATATGAATGAGCACAAAAACACGAAACAAATAGTACACTGATGGTGGTAATCAACAGCTGATTGAGTGCAGCGTTGCGTGCCGCATTTCTTTATCAGGTCCGGAATTGAATTCACCTCTACTTTCTACCACGTTTTTCTCCAAAACGGTAAACCTTCGGACATACAACTATTTACCTAATTTTCTTGTTTTATAGTGTTCTATCACCTTCTGCATGCTCGGCATTTATTTCTGTTACACCCTGTATAAATTAGCTGGATGGAACATAAAATAATCAATTCTTTATACGCTGCAATAGCTACAAATGTTGGATACCTTGTACATCACCTACATGGATTACAAATAATCCAAAATTTGCGACTGAGGTACTAAAAATCTCACAAAAGTATTTTTTAATACTTTTTACGTAATTCTTGATGAATAATTTAGTGAACGTGTAAGTTATATTTTTTCAACTACGTCTATCTGCAACCCTCTCCTGCTTCTGTAAAAACTGTTCTATACTTTTAAGGTCTTTTGGACAAAGCCTATCAACCATCAAAACCTTTAATTGCATTTACGGGAATTACATTAATATTTTATATTTATATGAAAAGTTGATTGAAGGTATTTGTGCCAATTTCGCTATACCATACAAAAAGTTATTTCGCCCTTTCATTATTGCATGCAACAGAATATCCCTATGTTTGGTTATTAATTCTCTACAGGTGTGTACCCTTGTTTATTTAAGGTGGTATTCAAAAGATAACGTAATTCTAAGAATTACGTATGTGTGTTCTTTGATATGAAACATTTATAGTCCTTGAATTATTGTCAGTAACTTGAACTAATAAATATGAAGTTCATCATATTTTCGATGATCAAATTAAATATTAACCACTCAAAAATCATAGTTCATTTATTAGAAAAATATAGGTCCTGTTAATTGTGTTAAAGGTAAAGGCGAAAACATCTGGGATCACATAACGCATATAAATCCCAATTTCAACGTGGATAGTTCAAATGGAGATGTTGCTTGCGACTCTTATCACAAGTGGGAAGAAGACGTAAAACTATTAAAGCAATTGGGGGTTAACCATTATCGATTTTCCATCTCATGGTCAAGAATTTTACCTTACGGATATAGTAACGAAATTAACCCCGATGGCCTTCGTTATTATAACAACCTGATAGACGCCCTATTAGAAAATAATATAGAACCTGTAGTGACAATGTACCATTTCGATCTGCCTCAAGACCTACAAGATTTAGGTGGAATGGCAAACCTCAAAATTGCAGAATATGCGGTTGACTATGCCAGGGTTCTTTTCAAAAATTTCGGAGACAGGGTTAAATGGTGGATTACTTTTAATGAGCCCCTAACGTATTGCTCCTTTGGGTATACTGGTGTTATAGCACCGGCTATTATATCACCCGGTGTCGGAGTCTATCTGTGCGGGAAAACTATCCTTGTAGGACATGGAATGATATACAGGATGTACAAAAAGGAATTTAAAGAGAAACAGAATGGTAAGTTCAAAAAATGACATTAAAGCGAATGCAAAATATTGGCTAGGGTCTATTATCTTTCAGGAAAAATTGGCATCACAATCAATACATACTGGTTTCAACCAAAGACTTCATCACCTGAAGATATTGAAGCCACAAAGCGAACACGGGAAATTTTAGTAAATTTTAAAGCATTTTTACGTTCTCTTTTGTTGACAAATTTGTTTAGATAAGTTTATAGTTATAATAACAATTTGCTCCTGTAAGAAAATGAATTCGAATTGATAGTGAATAATGTACGTATCGCTGTTGTTGCTGCTGCCATCTCAAATGGCTTACGTACTAGTGCGTAAACCCAAGCGCCCGGGTTCAATTCCCGACAAGGGCGTAACAGCAGCAACAATATTTCTACGTTAATCAGGAGGACAGAGAGTTCATTTCACATATTGAATATTAATCTCTTCAAGAACATTTCCTACACATTGCATTTTACAGTTTGGATGGTGGATGAATCCGATCTTCTCGAAGGAAGGAAACTACCCACAACTGATGATTGACAGGATCGGCAACGTCAGTAAGGGCGAAAACTTTTCCGAATCCCGACTACCTCCGCTTACCAAAGACCAAATTAAATTAATAAGAGGTGCTTTTGATTTCTTGGGCCTAAATTATTATACAGGCAAAACTGTCCGAGCCAACTTAGTTCCCCCTTACAATCCACCCACCTTGGATCAAGATACGGGAGCAACTGTAGAAAGTATTAAAGGTCTCGAACGCAGTGGTGCAGCATGGCTTGACGTTTACCCAGAAGGCCTGGAATATTTACTGGAATGTATAAAAACTGATTACCATAATCCACCTATTCTTATCACTGAAAACGGTTATCCTGATAACGATGGCCGACTCAACGATCCTAGACGAATCAATTATATACAGGCAAGAAAAAAATTACTAAACCGTGCTGAACTGTCAAACTAATACTAAATATTCCGACAAGAAGACTACAGATAGGACCAATAAGCGAACAGGTTTAAAGAGCATCTTCATCACTAATAAAGGATATAAAATAAAATAATTCGAAGTGGTCTGTATTCTGTCGAGACTGCCAGACGCGGATCGCGATTTCGATCTTTTTGGATATCATCAGCGCGTCGCAGACAGCTCCGACAGAACACAGACCAACCTTTACCTGCTGTCTTAACAGCGCGTTTTAGAAAATACCACAAATGGCGCGGTAAACGCCATCTGTAGTACGATGCTACATTTTAGGATTATGTATGCTCCAACAAGGTCCATTTAAATATATGTATATCTACTTGCTGAAACGAATCCCGGCGTAGCTAACCTCAACGTGATAAGCACGTTACCATAATCAAATTTGATTAGCTACGCCGGGATTTAAATGGATCTTATTGGAGCATACGTAATCCTAAAATGTAGCATCGTACTACAGATGGCGTTTACCGCGCCATTTGTGGTATTTTCTAATAAAGGATATAAATGAGTACTGCCTTATTATGCAGCATCATAATCATCATCATAAGGTCGTCAGTCCTAAGACTGGTTGGACACGCACCTCCACTCCTTTGCATCCTGAGCTAATCTTCGCGTTTCCCTAAAACTAGAACATCCCACATCCTTAACTATTTGCGAATAGTAATGTAATCTGGGTCTACCTCTACTCCTCTTAACTCCTGTTTTTGCTTCTAATATGTCTCTGACCAGACCTTCATGCCTGAGAAGGTGCTTACCAACCTATCTCGCCTATTTTTCTGCCTTTGTTCTCCTATTCTTTCTAATACCTCTATTATGCAGCGTCCTATAATAAATAAGCCATGTTATTTCTACTCCTATCTCTAGTCTCCTTGGGATCCCGATGCGGCACGATGAATTTAACTCATCTGCAAGAACTAGGAATTTTTTCTTTAAGTTGAAACTTGGTAAATGTATAACATTTAGTAACAGCGGCCATCTTCCTGTAAGCGCTACAAGTATTTCGTATGTTAAACACGGGTCTTACGACGCGGCTTATACCAGTAATTGGATCTCATTAGAATGCTAGAGACATTAGCCATCCTCTGGCGTGCTGATGAGATAAGCAGTGTAAATCATAGAAAATTTTGTAATGAATATTTCGAATCACTTTTTGCGTAATTAACAATTATTACAGTTTCTAATAATAATTCCTAAAATTTCTGTACAAGTGTATTTGTAAGTTGACCGCATTTTTGTATTATCATTTATTTTAGAAGCATGTGATCGCAATTTTAAAAGCAATAAAGAAAGGTAGCAAAGTATTTGGCTACACCTACTGGGGTATGATGGATGATTTTGAATGGAACAGCGGATACACGTATGTAATTCTACCTTAATTAATTTAATTTAATTAAATTGATTTTGATCATTTTAAGTAATTTGCTTTCAAACGTTTTTAGGTACAAATTTGGAGTAATTCAGGTAAACTTCACCAGCCCAAATAGAACGCGTACTCTGAAATTATCCGCACATTTTTTCAAAGTCCTTACAGAATGCAGGGTAGTTCCCTCAGGGGACATTGTATAAAATATGGTGATTACTAAATTGAAAAGATGCGGCAAAACAATTTATTTATTTTGTTTTTACATTGTCAATCAAAATACCAGTAGATTGCTGTATTACTTGTCTTAAACTAAAAAATAAAACGTTCTTCATCTAAACAAAATATGAGATTTTTGATTTAAAAAACATTTTTCATTCGATGAATATGTATTTTTATTAACAATGCCTTCCCAAAGTTTCGCCCGCTGATTGGAACTTTTTCAAGGGTAATTTTAAACTTAATTAGGACATACGCTTGCAAACAACGTTCTTCATTACATACTGGTGTAGTTGTAATATTAATAATATTAATTAACTTTACGATTACCGTAGAAGAAATCCCAATCATAGGGTAAAACGTTAAGAAGAGATTGTTAATATTAAAAATATATTAATGAATCTTTTATAGCATTTATTCTTTCGAGAACACTATCTTAACTATCTTAAAAGTAACATTAGTAGTAACAGTTTAGTAACTATACTCTGTTTATTTTAAAGTGACTAAAAACCCAGTGACCACCCTTGTCTCCCCTTAGCTGTAATTGCCTATTACCTATGGCACCATTCAAAAGAAACATCATTTGTATTCTGTTAATACGCAATAGACACAATAAGGATTACTATCCTTTAACATTGTCATTAAATAAGGTTCAGACTTTCTCTTTATGAGTGCTGATGTCAGTCAGTCAACCGAAAAACATCGCAGTTTTATTGTTTCATCCGTCACCTTAAAAAGAAGGCCGACTTTAGTGTAATTTTCTTATGTACTTTTATGCAAGGAAAGTAAAAGTAGGGGAAAGAGCGAATATAAAGATAGGAGACGAAGAATTAGAATAATAAATAAATAAAGATAATAATAATATCAGATAATTCAGGACGGAAGGAGTAGTA
>NW_020438895.1:97034-99706 GCF_000699045.2 Agrilus planipennis
AAAATAATTCGAAGTGGTCTGTATTCTGTCGAAACTGCCAGACGCGGATCGCGATTTCGATCTTTTTGGATCTCATCAGCGCGTCGCACGCAGCTCCGACAGAACACAGACCAACCTTTACCTGCTGTCTTAACAGCGCGTTTTAGAAAATAGTACAAATGGCGTGGTGAGTGCCATCTGTAGTACGATGCTACATTTTAGGATTACGTATGCTCCAGCTCCTTGTGGTATTTTCTTTAAAATTCCTAGTCTAAAGTTTCTCCACTGCTAGTGAGTTAGGCTAAATGTGCAATTCCTATTTTTGATATTTCAGGAAAAGTAGGAATTACAATAGATTCACGATGGGGCGAACCCAAAACAACTTCACCAAAAGATATTGCAGCAGCTGAACGTGCGATACAAATGAATGTAAGTCATTGTGAATATTCTGTAAATATTTTGTATAGATATGTGCTATCTCTGTTATGCTTTCAGTTTGGATGGTGGATGAACCCAATATTTTCAAACGACGGGGATTTCCCCAAAGTAATGAAAGACAGAATAGAATTTGTTAGTAAATCTCAAAACTTCAACGAGTCCAGATTGCCCACTTTAACATCTTCAGAAATTAAATACATTCAAGGAACCTATGATTTCCTCGGATTAAACCATTACACAACAAGATTTATCGAAGAAGGTAATTTAACTCCTTCTCAAGTACCATCGTTTGATGACGATGTTGGAGTTAAAGCAGTAGTAGACCCAAAATGGAAACAATCAGCTGCCGACTGGATATTTGTAGTTCCCTGGGGATTTAGAAAACTCCTCAACTGGATACGTGTGAAATACAATAACCCTTTGGTTTTTGTCACCGAAAATGGGTATGCTGATAAGGGAGAAGTGAACGATGTCGGCAGAGTTGACTACCATAATGTGCGTAAACATTCAAAAATAAAGTATACCTATATTTGTATCTATCCACATATATATATCTACCATTTTTACAAAATTTTAGAAGTAGAGAAACTTAACAGCGGACAATTACTTTTCTTTTTATTTTATAATGCGTTGATACTTTTGTTTAAAAATCTGGAGAAATATTATACTGAATTTACTGTAGTCAATTTTCCATACAAAGAAGAGAAAACGTTATCTATTTCTCTTTTTTAATATTCTTACAGCAATATCTGACACAACTGCTGCATGCAATTGAGGACGGTTGCAATGTGCAACGCTATACAATATGGAGCTTAATTGATAATATGGAGTGGTCATCCGGCTACACGTAAGCAAAAAGATATTATTCATATTTTTGATTTATTTCATTTAACAAGCTTTCATGGAGATATATAGAGGTCGCGAGTGATAAGGTCAAGAATAAATCAATGAAATTGACGTTTTTCAAAGGAATATGTTTTTCAAAAATGAGTATGAAAACTACATAGAAATCCAATGACATTTTTAATTATTAATAATGGTTAATATGAAATATTAATGTGAAACTTCATTTTCAATTTTCTATCCACTACAAACTACATCAAGTTAATGAGGGAAAATTTCTGTTGCTGTTGTCACATCCCCGTCGGAAATAGAACCCGGGANTTCAAGGGTAATTTTAAACTTAATTAGGACATACGCTTGCAAACAACGTTCTTCATTACATACTGGTGTAGTTGTAATATTAATAATATTAATTAACTTTACGATTACCGTAGAAGAAATCCCAATCATAGGGTAAAACGTTAAGAAGAGATTGTTAATATTAAAAATATATTAATGAATCTTTTATAGCATTTATTCTTTCGAGAACACTATCTTAACTATCTTAAAAGTAACATTAGTAGTAACAGTTTAGTAACTATACTCTGTTTATTTTAAAGTGACTAAAAACCCAGTGACCACCCTTGTCTCCCCTTAGCTGTAATTGCCTATTACCTATGGCACCATTCAAAAGAAACATCATTTGTATTCTGTTAATACGCAATAGACACAATAAGGATTACTATCCTTTAACATTGTCATTAAATAAGGTTCAGACTTTCTCTTTATGAGTGCTGATGTCAGTCAGTCAACCGAAAAACATCGCAGTTTTATTGTTTCATCCGTCACCTTAAAAAGAAGGCCGACTTTAGTGTAATTTTCTTATGTACTTTTATGCAAGGAAAGTAAAAGTAGGGGAAAGAGCGAATATAAAGATAGGAGACGAAGAATTAGAATAATAAATAAATAAAGATAATAATAATATCAGATAATTCAGGACGGAAGGAGTAGTAGAGATATAAAGCAGAGGATAGTGCAGGGTCGAGTCGCCTTAAAAAAAAGTCACTTCTATGCTTATTATAAAAAGGTGTATGCTTGGATCGGGGCGCTGTACGGATGCAAAACATGGACGGTTAGCTCTGTGGAAAGGAAAAGGTTAGAAACGTTCGAAATGTGATGTTACAGGCGAATGATGAGGATACCGTAGATAGAGAAGTTTAAAAGTGAAGAAATACGAGGGTGGATTGATAAGTTTCCGGCCTAACCAAGAGATGACGCCACTAGGCCTACCTTGAGGTGACATTCTATAGTAGCATCCTTGGATAGCTTGTAGCTATAGTTTCAGCCCGATCTCCTTGCTAGTGTAGGTTTGACAGCACGCTGAACAAGACGCCTCTGTGGTTTTCGTAAAAATGGAAAAGCAGGAAAATCGT
>NW_020438895.1:103438-152963 GCF_000699045.2 Agrilus planipennis
AAAATAATTCGAAGTGGTCTGTATTCTGTCGAAACTGCCAGACGCGGATCGCGATTTCGATCTTTTTGGATCTCATCAGCGCGTCGCACGCAGCTCCGACAGAACACAGACCAACCTTTACCTGCTGTCTTAACAGCGCGTTTTAGAAAATAGTACAAATGGCGTGGTGAGTGCCATCTGTAGTACGATGCTACATTTTAGGATTACGTATGCTCCAGCTCCTTGTGGTATTTTCTTTAAAATTCCTAGTCTAAAGTTTCTCCACTGCTAGTGAGTTAGGCTAAATGTGCAATTTCTATTTTTGATATTTCAGGAAAAGTAGGAATTACAATAGATTCACGATGGGGCGAACCCAAAACAACTTCACCAAAAGATATTGCAGCAGCTGAACGTGCGATACAAATGAATGTAAGTCATTGTGAATATTCTGTAAATATTTTGTATAGATATGTGCTATCTCTGTTATGCTTTCAGTTTGGATGGTGGATGAACCCAATATTTTCAAACGACGGGGATTTCCCCAAAGTAATGAAAGACAGAATAGAATTTGTTAGTAAATCTCAAAACTTCAACGAGTCCAGATTGCCCACTTTAACATCTTCAGAAATTAAATACATTCAAGGAACCTATGATTTCCTCGGATTAAACCATTACACAACAAGATTTATCGAAGAAGGTAATTTAACTCCTTCTCAAGTACCATCGTTTGATGACGATGTTGGAGTTAAAGCAGTAGTAGACCCAAAATGGAAACAATCAGCTGCCGACTGGATATTTGTAGTTCCCTGGGGATTTAGAAAACTCCTCAACTGGATACGTGTGAAATACAATAACCCTTTGGTTTTTGTCACCGAAAATGGGTATGCTGATAAGGGAGAAGTGAACGATGTCGGCAGAGTTGACTACCATAATGTGCGTAAACATTCAAAAATAAAGTATACCTATATTTGTATCTATCCACATATATATATCTACCATTTTTACAAAATTTTAGAAGTAGAGAAACTTAACAGCGGACAATTACTTTTCTTTTTATTTTATAATGCGTTGATACTTTTGTTTAAAAATCTGGAGAAATATTATACTGAATTTACTGTAGTCAATTTTCCATACAAAGAAGAGAAAACGTTATCTATTTCTCTTTTTTAATATTCTTACAGCAATATCTGACACAACTGCTGCATGCAATTGAGGACGGTTGCAATGTGCAACGCTATACAATATGGAGCTTAATTGATAATATGGAGTGGTCATCCGGCTACACGTAAGCAAAAAGATATTATTCATATTTTTGATTAATTTCATTTAACAAGCTTTCATGGAGATATATAGAGGTCGCGAGTGATAAGGTCAAGAATAAATCAATGAAATTGACGTTTTTCAAAGGAATATGTTTTTCAAAAATGAGTATGAAAACTACATAGAAATCCAATGACATTTTTAATTATTAATAATGGTTAATATGAAATATTAATGTGAAACTTCATTTTCAATTTTCTATCCACTACAAACTACATCAAGTTAATGAGGGAAAATTTCTGTTGCTGTTGTCACATCCCCGTCGGAAATAGAACCCGGGACCTTTGACCTCTGGTCCTGGATAGATAATCGAAAATGAATTTTCACATTAGTATTACATAAAAACCATTAGCGATAATTAAGTATCAGAACGTCACATTTCAATGTTTTATTGAAAAAACTACACTACTTATTACCTTGACTTCACGAAGTAAATTGAACAACGTCTGTGGATATTTTCATATCAAAGGAGAAGCCTTCATCGAATTATTACAAAATTAGAAAAATTGAGCTGTTATTTTTACTTAAAATGGACCTACTATGAAGTTATTTCACATCTAGTTTTAAATTCACCTAAAATTCGAAAAAGCAACCCCAATTTTCGGTTATTAGGTAATTGCTATTTTCACTTGCACATTAAAGATCATAACTCATAAAAAAGTAAGCAGTAAATATGTAGAATACACTAAATAACTGAAACCTCAATGCTAAAAAACCGTCCCTGAAGAAGGTAACTATGTTACTGAAAAGTACTTCGAAATTGGGTCGCTGAGTCTTGCGCTGTTTAATATGTTTTTCATATTATATTTATCAGTAAACAATACACCTATTTCATATGTTTTTTAGCTTAAAATTCGGTCTATACCACGTCGACTTCAACAGCTCTACTAGAACCCGAACACCAAAAAAATCTGCCAGTTTCTATAAAAGTGTTATCAACTACAGAGGCTTGCCAAAGTTTACTAAGGGGAAGCTCTATTCGTAGAAATATATTACAGGGGCAAAAAGTGATATTACGTATTAGGTTCTGAATGCTTGCCAAGCATTCGGTGAAGTTTTGTACTTTACAAAGTCTACAACTGCAGTAATCAATTTTAATTTGACAAAAAGAAAAAAGTTCGATCAATAAAATCAACGAAAAGTGAGTTAGTACATTTGAAAAACTACATACATATATATAGTTTTAGATAAAGGTACTATTTTGTTGAAAAGTAAATTATTTTAATGAAAAACTAGTGATAACATATTTAAACCTATATTCGATTAGTGCATACAAATCTATGTCAAATTTCGATTAGTTTTTATCATCAAAATGATCGGTACGAAAATAATAAATGGTCAGTATGGAAATGCTAAACGGTCAATAATTGTGTAGGTATTAATTGTTTTGTTAGTTATCTAGTTTACATTTAAATAGTGACCTCTTTGATTCAAATTCTAACCATTTATACTTAAATACTAATCCTTCATATTTGCATACTTTCCATCAAAGGATACCGACCATATGGATTTATATACTACCCACTAAACTAAAATCCATTTGAAACTACTTAATTTTGATAATACGCAGTAGTACATAATATTCTTTTTTATCTAAATAAAATATAAAATAAAAAGTTAGCTAATGTATTCTTATATTAAATGCATGTTTCCTACTTTTTGTTTATTTTTCCTTATTTACCTTCGTCCCTGCCACTTCGGAAAACACGTCTCATTACGATATCCGTTACATTTCAAAACATTTAAAAATTTTATCTTTACAAACACGAAACAAGGTTTCAGATAAACTTAACTAATGTTAAATTATCATCCATTGCAACAAGGAAAATAAACTAAACAATCTTATTAAAAGTCGAAAGGAACTGTCCCTTTATAATTCCACTGTAATAAAACCTAATATTAAATTTTAAACAGTGCAGTAACAACAGTAGCAGTGTAAATGTATCTTAAAATTATTATATTCATTGCGTTTATAAAATTTATCAGAAATGGTGATTGTCAAATTCATGAATTTCCTTCTTATTTCGAGTTTGGAATTTCGACAAGCGCATATCAAATCGAAGGTGCTTGGAACGAAGACGGTAAGTGCCAAAAAATTGTTTCAAAATTTTTAAACATTGAATGATGGAAAAATTTCAAACAATAACTAACAGACTTACTAATTAATTGACTTTATTCTGGAATTAAGAATTTTAATGTCAAGATCTTTATCCAAAAGACTTATAACGATTGTTCCCCTTATCCATAACATTAAAGTCAATGTATGAACAGTAGGCTCAGAAAAGGTAGTCAAAAACTAATGAAAAATTTCCACGGGATCGACCTGCGACCCCATTAAAAAAAATAGTAAAAAATCGAAGTTTCAAAAACCTTTTTGTTCCAAGAGAANATATTTAATCTAGACCTCTATCTTAAACTCAAAGAATTATACTATACGGTCGCAAGTATTATCCCAAAAGAAGTTTTGAAAATGTCTTAAACTATAAAAATAAACAATAAGACTGTGCTAATGATCCATAGATTAAATCAAATACTTCAGTAATATCGAATACAAAAGGATTACTTTACTTTTACTAACATTCATTTAAGGGTGAGTACAAATCTGAACCACAATAGGGTTGTAAATAACATATTGTAAAACCAAATGTTCTCAATCGCATCTAAAAATTTCCACTTGTTTGGCCAATATAGAGGGAGTTACAATCTCTACAAATCGATTTATTTTTTAAATATATATTTCGTATAAAAATTGTTTCTTCCTTTTTATTATTAACCAATTAATTTCGGTTTATGTAACGTACTAAAAATCTTGTTTACTTAAGGGAAAATTTAACAATATCTTGCAGGAAAGGGTGAGAATATTTGGGACCGATTTACGCATGAGTATCCAAATAGAATAGCAGATAGAAGCACAGGCGATATTGCTTGTGACTCATACCGCCAGTGGGAAAATGATATAAATCTAGTAAAAGATTTAGGTGTGACGTATTATAGATTTTCCATATCCTGGTCTCGACTCCTTCCGACTGGTTTCAGTAACAAAATAAATCCAGCAGATAATTAAGTATCAGAACGTCACATTTCAATGTTTTATTGAAAAAACTACACTACTTATTACCTTGACTTCACGAAGTAAATTGAACAACGTCTGTGGATATTTTCATATCAAAGNGATATTGCTTGTGACTCATACCGCCAGTGGGAAAATGATATAAATCTAGTAAAAGATTTAGGTGTGACGTATTATAGATTTTCCATATCCTGGTCTCGACTCCTTCCGACTGGTTTCAGTAACAAAATAAATCCAGCAGGAGTTCGATACTACAACAATATAATCGACAAATTACTCCAGAACGACATCGAGCCCATGGTAACACTTTACCATTGGGACTTGCCACAACCTTTACAGGACTTGGGAGGACTGACAAATCCTGTGATAGCGAAATATTTCCGTGATTACGCCATTGTTGTCTATACTTTATTTGGAGACAGGGTTAAAAAATGGATAACGTTCAACGAACCGTGGTCGATATGCTTATCAACATATGAAAATGGGAACCACGCTCCTGGAATTGCCATGCCTGGAATTGGATGCTACCTATGCTCAAAAGTATTATTATTAGCTCATGCCAAAGCGTACCATGCATATGACAAAAGGTTTAGGAAAACACAAAACGGTACTCATTGACTACCAAAAATATGTATTTGTTATTATTTATCAAAAAAGTGCTATATTTTGTTTAACTTCCGATGATCTAGTAAAAATTTCTTACGAAAAGGGGGATCGGTTAGTAAATTACCTATTTTTCTTTGAACGATTGAGTTATTTTTGTTGTACGGTGACATCATGCTCTCTTTGTACAAGTCGTCCATCCACCTATGACTTCAACTGTACGAAGAGATAAAAATTACTTAGTGCGGGATCTGGACTATAGGATAGATGCTCTTGATTTTCGTACATAACAATGGACGACTGCACTGTGACAGTATGACAACAAGTTTTCCCAAGCAATTCAAGTAGGACGTTTTCAATTATCCGTCATGCAATTCAGACCTCGCATACAGTGATCTTCACCTCTTCGAATAGTTTAAGACGTGGTTGGATGGTTAACACTTTACCAACATCAGGACGATGTCAATATGTATTTGATCACACTGGAGGAGAATTTCTTCGGAGATAAATCAATAAATATTTTAGGAATTGTTGGGATAACTATAAGTACCTTCTGGTATGAATCCAAAACATTATCAGAAAAGGATGCTGTAGCAACTGAACGAGCTCTACAGATGAATGTAAGATATTGGGAATGTTCCGATTAATTAGAAATTAGATTACTATCGAAACGTATTATTTTTATTACTTTCTAGTTTGGATGGTGCATGAACCCAATATTTTCAAACAAAGGGGATTTCCCCAAAGTAATGAAAGACAGAATAGAATTTGTCAGTAAATCTCAAAACTTCAGCGAGTCCAGATTACCCACTTTAACACCTTCAGAAATTAAATACATTCAAGGAACCTATGACTTTCTCGGGTTAAACCATTACACTACGAGATTTATCGAAGAAGGTAATTTAACTCCTTCTCAAGTACCATCGTTTGATGACGATGTTGGAGTTAAAATGGAAGTCGACCCAAAATGGGAAAAATCAGCTGCTCATTGGCTATTCGTGGTTCCCTGGGGATTCAGAAGACTCCTCAATTGGATACGGGTGAAATACAACAACCCCCTAGTTTTTGTCACTGAAAATGGTTATCCTGATAAAGGAGAATTGAATGATGAAGCTAGAATACGTTATCATAATGTGCGTAGATATTTATACAACGTATTTTATTCCTTGAAATTAACTAAGTACAAAAATATCTGCATTTAAAAATGAGTAAATATGAAAATGATCAGTTTCCCTTTTCAATTTCAAAAATGTTGGTATTGATTTATAACCAATTATTATCTTAAATCGCTAATTTAGAAATCGTTGTTGTCTCCCATTTTACATACAAAAAAAAAACGTAATTTGCTACATATATTTTTTCAGCAATATCTTACGGAATTGTTGAATTCAATTAATGATGGATGTAATGTTCAACGTTACACATTATGGAGTTTAACTGATAATATGGAATGGTCTTCCGGTTACACGTAAGCCAAAAGATATTATTGTTCTTTTTGGGTCTCTTCATGTCAATATACATATTTCAAACTTGCATTTATGAATTGAATAAAATAAATATAAAATGTTAGTAAACAAACGTCTCTTTCTTGTAGGTTGAAATTTGGTCTGTACTATGTCGATTTCAACAACTCAAGCAGGCCACGATTACCAAAATCATCTGCCAGTTACTACAAAGGTGTAATCAACAACAGAAGCCTGCCAAATTTTACTAATTGTTAGGGAAGGTTTTATGTGTGAAAATATACTTAAACTTAAGTACCTAACTTAATTGTTTTTTAGTATTGCACTCCAATTCTTGATTAATAGTTTCAATTAATAGTACGTAGTATTACACTGTCATAAAAATAAACTGTATTTCTAATGAATAAAATCAAATGGAAAATCACACTTAAATATTAGAGTTTAAATTTGTGGAGTCTCCTTAATACGATATTCGCTGATTTAACGTTGTAAGTCGTGGAGACTATTTAAAGGACTGCAATTATCCTAAAGGAATTAGTGATTTAAACTCTTATAGTCAAATATTTAATCTAGACCTCTATCTTAAACTCAAAGAATTATACTATACGGTCGCAAGTATTATCCCAAAAGAAGTTTTGAAAATGTCTTAAACTATAAAAATAAACAATAAGACTGTGCTAATGATCCATAGATTAAATCAAATACTTCAGTAATATCGAATACAAAAGGATTACTTTACTTTTACTAACATTCATTTAAGGGTGAGTACAAATCTGAACCACAATAGGGTTGTAAATAACATATTGTAAAACCAAAATTGACGTNTTATTAGTCAATCCGCAACCGTTGCCGTTTACATTTTTCATCGATGTAATTGCTTAACTGTTAACGCAATCTCTCTATACGTTGTCAATTCACGCCCAGGGCCGGCTTCGGATTTCAATTGCGTCTGCTTTTGTCCCTTACTCGATGGACGTCCAAAGATTATTAAGTATCGCAAGTTGTTGATATTTACCTTATTAGTCAATCCGCAACCGTTGCCGTTTACATTTTTCATCGATGTAATTGCTTAACTGTTAACGCAATCTCTCTATACGTTGTCAATTCACGCCCAGGGCCGGCTTCGGATTTCAATTGCGTCTGCGTTTGTCCCTTACTCGTCATGCGATTTCCTATTGCACCTAGTTAACTCCAAAAAGTTTGCTACTTATTTCAGAAACACCGTATATACTTGTTGAGGCTTTTCTTCTTTACTTATCAATTGTAAAATGAAATTAATATAGGTAGGTACTCAGCCTCTTCCCATTCTCACTTAACATCTCACTACACTCATCCATACTTTCATCACATTTTCCCAATACATACAGCAACGTTTCCTCGCTCATTTCATCCTTCTTCATCCAGAAGTTACATTCATTTCCCATTCTAAACCTTACTGTTACATTCATCTCTACTCTCTCATTTCTTTTGAAATTACTTTTGACATCACAGTAACTATCTGCAAATTTTAGGTAAAGGGGAAAATATCTGGGACCACTTTACTCACAATTTTCCAAACAGTACAGCAGATAGAACCAATGGTGATATTGCTTGTGACTCGTACCATCTTTGGAAAAACGATATCGCTCTTCTTAAATATTTGAATGTCAGTTTTTACAGATTTTCAATTTCTTGGTCAAGAATCCTTCCAACGGGATTTACTAATACGATAAATTTAGACGGTGTTCGATACTACAACAACATTATCGACGAATTAATTAGAAACAAGATTGAACCGATGGTAACCCTGTACCATTGGGACTTACCACAACCAATACAAGATATTGGTGGGATGACAAACCCATTAATTGCTGATTATTTTGTTGATTACGCTACAACAGCGTTTTATTTTTTTGGCGACAGAGTAAAAACTTGGATAACATTCAATGAACCTATCAAAATATGTCTTCAAGGATATGAAAATGGTTTATATGCCCCGGGAATTAAATCAAGGGGTATTGGATGTTATTTGTGCTCCAAAACACTTCTCATCGATGTAATTGCTTAACTGTTAACGCAATCTCTCTATACGTTGTCAATTCACGCCCAGGGCCGGCTTCGGATTTCAATTGCGTCTGCTTTTGTCCCTTACTCGATGGACGTCCAAAGATTATTAAGTATCGCAAGTTGTTGATATTTACCTTATTAGTCAATCCGCAACCGTTGCCGTTTACATTTTTCATCGATGTAATTGCTTATTAAAAATTGGTAGTTCACATTATATTGAAACATCAATTTATAATTTAGATTAATAAATAATTTAGAACATTTAGTTTAATTAGGTATATAAACTGAGTTTTATTTATCTAATTACAAAAGCAATAAAGCTAAACGATTTTAAATGATAATAAAGAAGAAAACCAGAAATAGCTGCTTCAGGGAATTGTAGAGTCCATAAAAACCTTGATTAAATTTTCTTATTTAAAGCAATTCATACGTAAGAGCACATTTTACTTATTAAAAAGTAGAATACAAAAAAATTACATTCAGTTTGTTAATCTAACGTCTGCTTTTCGGTTATGAATTAATTTATTATTGAAGAATACATAACTCGGAAAAACTTTACAAAAAAAGCTTAAGAACTTTCTTATCGAGATTAAAAAAACCAAGTAATATAAAAAATTGCTCCAGGCAAAAAAGCTGCTTTTTAGCATTTGTTTAAATAATCGTGATTTAAAGAATACTCGATCGTGTTACCGGCTGAATACCTATATCGTTGGATTCAAGAGGATCTTCCGAACAAAATTGCGTAAAAAACATTATCTGAATAATTTTCCCTCTCACCCGCCTATATTGCCTGGACTAGAAAATAAAAATAACATTTTATCTTAAAGCTTAATAACATTAAATTTTTTAACCAAACTCATTTCTATACAACAATTACCAATTACCTAACATTGCCNTTGAAAGCGAAAACGTATTAAATATCTCTCTTGAGTCAAAAGGGAATTAATATGTCATTATTCCTTTCCCTAGAACACGAGGGTCTGAATCCATAAGAAATACAGTCTGACCAATTCAAACTTGAAACTAATTTTAAGTTAAACCAATAATTGAAGACTATTCAATCAATTTTTTTTTCGAACTTTTATAAATGTTTCTACTAATATAACCAAATGGAAGATAAAAAGTCAATGTCGATACGTTAGTTAGTAGCGTATGGACAAGAGAAGGGGCAACATAACGCATGCGTGTAAGTTTCGTTTGATATTGTTGCATCAAGTGCCAGTACATGAAAAATACTATATATTTAAAATATTGATCTAGCTTATGGTATTCAGCTTACCCTTAAACCTTCAACATTTACATAATTACCACAATCACCGAGAAATATCCCTATAGGAAATACAAAAAA
Organism: Agrilus planipennis; assembly: GCF_000699045.2. Classification (NCBI taxonomy): domain Eukaryota; kingdom Metazoa; phylum Arthropoda; class Insecta; order Coleoptera; family Buprestidae; genus Agrilus; species Agrilus planipennis. The sequence goes on from NW_020438895.1 coordinate 113,268, forward strand.
GTATATATATTTTTGTACTTATTATTTTTTGATTGAAACGTTCAAAGTTATTTTTTTACAATTCGTCTACTAATAAACCACAACTATACAAAACTATTTATTTTTTTTTTAATAACACAATTGAATTAGTTGATTCTAAACGATTTATAAAACCTGTGAGGTATGAAAAACTGAAAAGGGCTCTTAAATTATTCGATGAACTTTAGTAAGTTTCATCTCAATATTGTTTGATGGCTCGGGAAATTCTCCTTTGTCATATTTAACAGACGATCTCGTTTATACTTCCTAAAAACCGTGACGATTACACAACTTTCCAAAACACCTACAAAATTTTTGTTAATTGAAACCAATTCCCTGTGATGTAGGACCATAAACATTACCTATAGCAATTACTTTAGTTATTCAACAACAGTATAAGCATTTACTTAATTAATTTTTTATTTTAAACATTCTTAATGATTTTTGGTTTTTAATACTTATTTAAACGCAAAACAAGAAACAATAATTTTGAATACATATTTTTCAGGACAGCATCATGGCTACTATCTATAATATAATTAAAAAATAGACAAAACCATGTGTAATAAAATAGTTTTAGTATTAGTGGTGGTAGCAATTGGCAAATGTCACATTCACAATAAATTTCCAGAGAATTTCAAGTTTGGAGTGGCCTCATCAGCCTATCAAATAGAAGGAGGATGGAACGCAAACGGTAAAACTAATTTATTATTTTCTTGTACGAAGCAATGGTTCAGTTTTGTTAAATACAGGGTGTTTCTGAAATAAGTAGCAAGTAGCAGAAGGTGGCAGGACACTAAAAGTCAAGTAAAAGTATTTGAAAGTACAATCAAGGGTCACTCCGACCCTGGTCGGATCACCCAGGGAAGTACAACATTGCAACGCTGCATTCCATCAGGTGCAGCATTCGTGTTGCAGGAGTAGTTGTTTTGAATTTTATGTTCTTAGTAGCATGTCGAGATGTACTTTAAATTGTAGTTCACATTATCAGCGATGAATAAAGTAGTTATTTAATTAATTGCTACCGTAATGGACGTCTAAAGATTATTAAGTATTGCAAGTTGTTGATATTCACTTTATTAGTCAATCCGCAACCGTCGCCGTTTACATTTTTCATCGATGTAATTGCTTAACTGTTAACGCAATCTCTCTATACGTTGTCAATTCACGCCCAGGGCCGGCTTCGGATTTCAATTGCGTCTGCGTTTGTCCCTTACTCGTCATGCGATTTCCTATTGCACCTAGTTAACTCCAAAAAGTTTGCTACTTATTTCAGAAACACCGTATATACTTGTTGAGGCTTTTCTTCTTTACTTATCAATTGTAAAATGAAATTAATATAGGTAGGTACTCAGCCTCTTCCCATTCTCACTTAACATCTCACTACACTCATCCATACTTTCATCACATTTTCCCAATACATACAGCAACGTTTCCTCGCTCATTTCATCCTTCTTCATCCAGAAGTTACATTCATTTCCCATTCTAAACCTTACTGTTACATTCATCTCTACTCTCTCATTTCTTTTGAAATTACTTTTGACATCACAGTAACTATCTGCAAATTTTAGGTAAAGGGGAAAATATCTGGGACCACTTTACTCACAATTTTCCAAACAGTACAGCAGATAGAACCAATGGTGATATTGCTTGTGACTCGTACCATCTTTGGAAAAACGATATCGCTCTTCTTAAATATTTGAATGTCAGTTTTTACAGATTTTCAATTTCTTGGTCAAGAATCCTTCCAACGGGATTTACTAATACGATAAATTTAGACGGTGTTCGATACTACAACAACATTATCGACGAATTAATTAGAAACAAGATTGAACCGATGGTAACCCTGTACCATTGGGACTTACCACAACCAATACAAGATATTGGTGGGATGACAAACCCATTAATTGCTGATTATTTTGTTGATTACGCTACAACAGCGTTTTATTTTTTTGGCGACAGAGTAAAAACTTGGATAACATTCAATGAACCTATCAAAATATGTCTTCAAGGATATGAAAATGGTTTATATGCCCCGGGAATTAAATCAAGGGGTATTGGATGTTATTTGTGCTCCAAAACACTTCTTTTGGCGCACGCTAATACATATCATGTTTATAAAAGTTATTTTAAATCAGTACAGCATGGTAAGTATTAAAAAATCTCCAAAAAAACATGTAAAAGAGGTTTGAGCAATAAGGAAAGTTAAATTCTTCAAAAAGACAAAATAAAAATGTAAATGTATTTTCACATTATACAAAATTTGTAAATTAGCCAAAAGTATTTGTATTGTTTAGTTCTTCAGTCAAAAATTTGGAATTCCTTTATACTCCAATTGGATAATGATCATGGAAAGACTATTAAGCCCTAATGTACGTAAAATATCTTTTTAAAATATGTAGATGTCTGTTTTAGGTAAAGTGGGAATTGCGATTGATTCCGATTGGTACGAACCCAAAACAAATTCAAAAGAGGATGAAAAATCTGTTGAACGTGTACTACAAATGAATGTAATAGCAAATCCTTTTTAAAAACAACCTACAAATATACAGAAATTATTTTGTTGTTAGTTTGGATGGTGGATAAATCCGATTTTCTCTAAAGGCGGAAATTACCCTAGAATTATGAGAGAACGAATTGACAAGTTCAGCAAAACTCAAAATTTTAGTATATCACGACTTCCAGTGTTAACATCTTCTGAAATAAGGACAATTAAGGGAACCTACGACTTTTTAGGATTAAACCATTACAGTTCTAAACTTGTTAAAGCAAGAACGTCATTACTTTCTAGGATGCCTTCATTTGATAACGACGTTAGAGTTGATATTGAAACGGATCCTAATTGGGAGAAGTCTGCACTCGAGTTAATGCCTGTAGTTCCTTGGGGATTAAGGAAGCTCCTTAATTGGATCAGAAAAATGTATAATAACCCGACAGTGTATATTACCGAAAACGGTTATCCAGATAAAGGAGGCTTAGACGATGAAGATAGGATTAGCTACCATACAGTAGGTCAATTGTTTTAGCAATTAGTAAAATACTTCGTATTTATTGAGATAGGGTTGTTAGTTCGACCTCCACTCTTTCTCTTCTCTTTACTCTTGTCCCTACCTCCAGAAAATTCCTTCTTTACTCCTACTTCCTACCCTTGATATGTCTCTACCTAATTCTTCATGTTTCAGAACGTGTCCTATAATCCTTATTGACCCCTGTTTTCTTCTATTTCTAATATCTCCTCATTCTTGGCCTTTTCTATCTACGATATATTCATTATCCTTCTGTAACACTTTTATTTTAATTTTTGTTTTACCTACGTATTTTAGCAATATTTAAATGAGCTTATTAATGCAATACGAGATGGATGCAATGTGCAGCGATATACAATTTGGAGTTTAATGGATAGCATGGAGTGGACTTCTGGATACAAGTAAGTCCAAAAATTTGTTTATTTTTATTCAAAAAGAAAGCTTACTATCAATAAGAAAATCAGCTTGTGAAATTTACTTTAAATAATTGAGCCACAGCCCATTATAGAAACCTATGTTTATAAGAAGTTCGGAAAATTGTATCATTTTCGGGGCCATTTTTAGCCCCGTCGGAAATGGTAATTGTGAACTTTGAAAATGCATTCGATGTATCGAAAGCTGCACTTTTAAACAGTTTAAACAGCTTTTAAAATTAGCTTTAAATAATTGAACTACAGCCCATCAAAGAGACCTATGTTAATAAGAAATTTCGAAACTTCGATCACTTTCAGGGTCATTTTTAGCACCGTCGGAAAGTATAATTTTGAACTTTGATAATACATTCGATGCACGAAAATCTGTACTTTCCAATAGTTCAAACAGCTTGTGAAATTTTCTTTAAATAATTGAATTACAGCCCATCATAGAGACCAATGTTTATAAGAAATTCGGAAAATTGTATCGTTTTCGGCAGCACCGTCGGAAAGTGTAATTTTGTACTTTGAAAATGCATTTGATGCATCGAAATCTGCACTTTTAAATAGCTTACATCGCTTTTCAAATTAACTTCAAATAATTGAACTGCAGTTCATCAAAGAGACCTATGTTTATAAGAAGTTCAGAAAACCTATGTTAATAAAAAAAATAGTATTCATAATAATACACATTTAAGAAATTGTTGTAGAATTAAATTTGGTAAATGNGTTCAGAAAACCTATGTTAATAAAAAGAATAGTATTCATAATAATACACATTTAAGAAATTGTTGTAGAATTAAATTTGGTTTGTATCATGTGGACTTCAGTGACGAAAATCGACCTCGAACACCAAAAAAATCAGCTAGTTTTTATAAGAATGTTATCAGAGATCATGGAGTGCCAAACATCAAACGGAATATTAATTAATAAAAGTAATCTTTTGCAAGCAAAATTTTTTTACGTTAAAGCATTTCCATATAGTATAATAAAATAATATTTAATTACAGAAAATGTAGAATTAGATAAATAAATAATAGATCAAATAACTGGGGTGTCTCTTTACTTTTGTATTACTGATTATGCACAGTGGCGGGATTGTAAGTACAGGATATATACCTATTAGTGAATTAATTTAACCCACTGCAAACAATCTCTAATTAATTAGAAAAAAATTGTTGCCGTTATCACTCTCTTGCCGGGAATCGAACCCGAGCATCGAGAAAAATGTTACTTTTGTTTGTGTAAAAACCTATCACTGAATTTAAAATGAAAATATTACAGCATCAGAATAATATTTAATTATAACAAAAAGACTGAGAAAAGAACCATTAAATTCCTGTTTAAGACATTTGGATTGAGTATGAAGTCATCTAATGCGAAAAGTCCTTTGAATAAATCGGTTATTTGAAAGCGAAAACGTATTAAATATCTCTCTTGAGTCAAAAGGGAATTAATATGTCATTATTCCTTTCCCTAGAACACGAGGGTCTGAATCCATAAGAAATACAGTCTGACCAATTCAAACTTGAAACTAATTTTAAGTTAAACCAATAATTGAAGACTATTCAATCAATTTTTTTTTCGAACTTTTATAAATGTTTCTACTAATATAAGCAAATGGAAGATAAAAAGTCAATGTCGATACGTTAGTTAGTAGCGTATGGACAAGAGAAGGGGCAACATAACGCATGCGTGTAAGTTTCGTTTGATATTGTTGCATCAAGTGCCAGAACATGAAAAATACTATATATTTAAAATATTGATCTAGCTTATGGTATTCAGCTTACCCTTAAACCTTCAACATTTACATAATTACCACAATCACCGAGAAATATCCCTATAGGAAATACAAAAAAGTATATATATTTTTGTACTTATTATTTTTTGATTGAAACGTTCAAAGTTATTTTTTTACAATTCGTCTACTAATAAACCACAACTATACAAAACTATTTATTTTTTTTTTAATAACACAATTGAATTAGTTGATTCTAAACGATTTATAAAACCTGTGAGGTATGAAAAACTGAAAAGGGCTCTTAAATTATTCGATGAACTTTAGTAAGTTTCATCTCAATATTGTTTGATGGCTCGGGAAATTCTCCTTTGTCATATTTAACAGACGATCTCGTTTATACTTCCTAAAAACCGTGACGATTACACAACTTTCCAAAACACCTACAAAATTTTTGTTAATTGAAACCAATTCCCTGTGATGTAGGACCATAAACATTACCTATAGCAATTACTTTAGTTATTCAACAACAGTATAAGCATTTACTTAATTAATTTTTTATTTTAAACATTCTTAATGATTTTTGGTTTTTAATACTTATTTAAACGCAAAACAAGAAACAATAATTTTGAATACATATTTTTCAGGACAGCATCAGTTCATCTACTTGCCCCAAAAGCCTTTACCAATTTGTCATAATGTAATTAATTTCCGAGTATAGTCAAACTCTATATCTCTAAATCAGTCTTGATATTAGTTTGTTCTCTTTAACTCGATTTTTTGTCTAACGTTTTACATTATAAATTGTCACTTTTATTTGATCATAAGTTTACTGTAGGAAAAGACAACACTGACGAAGTACTTTCTAAAATTGTAAGGGTTATTAGAGGCGGGCTTAACAACAGTAGGTTTTATAGGTACATAAGCTGCTGCAGTTGGTGCTCCAGGAAATTGTGTAAAAGTGACTCTATTGCAATCCACAGCAACTTGATTTTAAATCGGTCGTAAAAATGCCATAAACGACTACGTGTACATAACATTCACTACGTAACGTACCATCAGCGAGATAATCTACTATCCGCCGATGTTCCGACCACCCTACGACCACCCGAATTTCCCCGGACAGTTTGGGGTGCAAGCGGCGCGCTCCCGTCGCGCGGGCCACCGTCGTCGCCGCCAACTTTGTCTAGTTTTAGTTGATGGCACAGCATAACGTACAACAGTTCGAATCACGACCTGACCGACGCATCTCAAAAAACGACGCTCATCCGAAACCGGTGAACAATTTCGGACAACTTTTCCGAAACATTTTCCATCCTAACTGCCAGAACTGATGCGAAATCGTATTGAAATAAGAACGAAAAATTAGTAAGTACAATTTTTTTATATTCCGTTATTTCTTTTATTTAATTTTTAACAGTTTTACTAAATAAAATTTCACGGATGTGTCTCGTAAAATTAATTGCTTTAAAAAATGTTCAGGAAGTATAATGTAGAAAATGTTGATTTTGGACAAAAAATACTAGGCAAAATTTGATTTGGTGAAGCTATTACAAATTAGCAACAAAACAAAATAAGTACTTAAAATCAGATAAAAAATCAAAATTTTTTAAAGTGCATGATTTTTCACAGGATTAAAAGTGATTAAATTTTGTCGTCATTAAATTTTCTATTTCATTTCTTGCCGTATTCACCAATTCAAATGTGATTTCTCTTAGGCGACTTACTAACTAAAGTAATTTTGAATACACAACCTCTGTGTAAGTCCCGAAATTCCTTAAACATGTGGAAAATTCGCGCTAAAGGAAAAATAAACAGCAGGAACAATTCTCAATTCACAATTACTCTGAAACTAAAACTAGGACAAGAGTATTTTTAACATCCGAACACTTATTTTGAACCAGCTGAAGTGAAGTCGAAGAATTTTTAGCTCGACACAATATTTTTACCCTTTTAAACTGCTAGAAAAAATAGCGGACAAGGATGTATGATACTTGACCTGCTAGCGTGTCGGGAGTTCCGCACTACTAGTAATATATCACTTACTTTATTAGAAATAACGTAGAACGTTTCGACAAAATGTACTTTTCTATCTTTTTGGTCTACTGAATTTTAAGTAATTAATTAAAATTTACAATATTTGGAAAAAATTCTAGATGGGGATAACATGCTTTTGGAGTAGGTTCATTCATTCAAATGTTTGAAAAAAATGCTTTCAGTTTCCTTGCAACCGGACCTTTCAAAAGAAAGCCCACTCGATACGCGTTACAAAAATTCGTTTTCTTTGGTCAATCTAAAACTATAACAGAATAGCAAATATTTTTTAAATAAAAAATGCGATCATTAATAGTCTTGATTAGTATGTGGCTCAGGGAATAAAACTGCCCTTGTTTACGCCTAGGCGAATATATAACATTAAAAGATATTATTAGTACGAAGCCCTTATAAAATGTACTACTATTATTTAAAACTAAATAAAAAGATTCTAAATTTTTTAACGTAAAATCTCTTTGCGATGATAATAATCAGAGGGTGAAAAACATGTTTATGAACTTATCTTATTACGAATTACAATAACAGTAATGGTTTGTTGTTGTTGTTCAACTGTAATGAGTTTTAAATGAAATTGTGGCAAATGATAGATACAAAATTTATTTAAGAAAAGTAATTATGCAAATTAAGTACGTAAGTAAGCTAAAATTGACTACACTATCATTCGAAAAGATTTTCGTATATTTAAACTTTAAGTACTTATTAATAATTAAACAATAATTAATAGAGTAACTCATTAACTTGCTGCTTCTTAAAATTTGAAGTAATACTTCAAATAATAAAGCACAATAAACGTATGCAATACTATTCAATTTTCGTTATAAAATGAGGTCACATTTAAAATATTTCCGGTAGTATGTAAATATATCAAAACTAACAACAGATGTCTGACCTTTGAGCAACATGCCAAAAGGTCAAGTTTAAACACTGTACACTATTTCACTTCAATAGTAAACCGATGTTAAGAAAGATAACGCCTGCCGCACTGGAAAAATATTAACAACTTCTTGTTTTTATAATAATGTACAGAATTGTGGCAATTTAATACGACACGTATGAAATATCTGAAATTGTTGTAGATGGTATTTAAAAGTAAAACCGCGTATCTTACCGCTATTTCTCCTTCCAGGAAATTCTAAGTATCTTATCAGGCGAAATGCTTAAGTATTATTTAAACAGCGAAACGTGTTGTTTACTAATGCAGGTAAAAAGTAGTGAACATGCTATCTCATCTTACCACAATTTAAACATCTTATAAATCATAATTTTAAGTCATGAGTGCAATTTAATGGTAAATAATTAAAGATGGGGCAGATCCCCGGCGTTAATCCGGTACGACGGACCTTTTAGGATCCAGCCGGGTACCAGATGATGGTACTGGTATCCAACAGTGCCAGGTGATAGAACCACAGCGAAAAAAGTAACAATAATAAAACCATACACTTCTTATTATTAAAACTCGTTTTTATGGTGATAGTAGTTTTACGAAAGCACTCTCATACGTTAGTTCTGTCATGAAAGTAAAATGTCTAATTACTAATAATGATAGAAAAAATAATAGCAACATGGCTGAAATTGAGATATTAATTGCAGCAGTTGATAAAATAGTAAAACGGTAAAGAACTGTGAATGAGGAAGTAGATCCAACAAAGGAATACAGTGGGGACTTCAAAAGGACTAATATCAAGTAGAAGATTTATAAATTTGTATTTTTTTGTCAAAATGATGAAAGAACCTACTTGTTATTGCAAAAGTAAAGCTATTAATTAATCGAAAAATTTAAATTTAAAGAGCAATCTTTTAACTATCACACATTAATAAAGTGCATTAAAAAAAGAATACAAATTTGCGTCGCTAATTTGGCTGTACTGTCATAACGAGTTTTTCTATTCATACAGTTCAACGCTTATCACGGTGGAAATGATGTTTAAATAAATCGAAAATATAGCGTTAAGTACATAAATTAATTTGGCTTAGAAAGGGTAGGTATTAACATATATATTATAGCCTACATATACAATCATTACTGCATTGATTTCGTAGTTTTTGCTTATTGCTTTTATAAATTATATCAAGGTAAACTTGAGTTTCAAGTGAAATAAATATTGTAAACAAATCCTGTACCAACGTAACTATATGTATAACTTTACTGAAAATAAAACATATTAAAATTATTCAAGATGAAAACGAATACTAACGCCAGTAATCAGTTTAGAGGAACTTGAGGTAATAATTGCGAATTACAGGTTATCAAGTATTGTATCTTTAAAAGTTACTAAAATTGTTGTTCATTTATCCGCGACGGTCTGAGAAAGAAATTAATTAGCAAGATTTTTAGGAAATTAACATAAAATAAATGAATCGACACTATTTTCTTTAACTGACTGTTCCAATCTTGGCATTAGGCTTGTTTTGCTCATCACTACTCGCCTAACGGAAACCTCTAGTTACAAATGTGTAACATTTTGACTGACTATCAATTTCCGGGCTTTTATTTGTAAAGATTCACCCTGTATACCCATTAATATACGGAAAACACTTTTTTTTTTTTTTAACAAACAAACATAAACTGTATGATTTGCAACAATATTCGCGTTCTGAGAAATCAATATTTGCCCGTTGAAAATGCATTTTGATTCATGGGAAAACGGCAATTCAATTGTCAACATTATCATTATCAACGCCAAAGTGAATCCATTTATTGACTTTGTATGATAACCTTGCCTAAACTATCTCGCGTGCAGTGGGCTTTTTGAGCGTATGCACCGAATAAAAGCCGTTTACCACATCAGTGACTTTATACGTACATCTCCTTAAGGTCAACATGTCTGTTGAGGGCCGTATTAGCCAGGTTTTAGTGTAGAAACTTGTTGTACTGTATGATGAGATATTGCACATTTTAGTTTACATCGTCTCGTACAGGGTGTTTTTTGCAAATAATCAAGAGATGGAATCGGATGTGGACCTACAATATTGTCGAATTTTTTTTTATCTAATTACCCACTGACAAATTCATACAGAAAAGCCTATAAGAAACTTACGTGGAGTTCTGTGGAATTAAACCAAATCGTTCAAAAACCTAAAGCGCGTTTCGATGCCTAATATTTCATCCTCAGGTACCGACACCTTGGGCTAGAGTGGATCATAGTATTTTATTTAATAAAAAGTTTACTAAAAAAAATAGACTGACGGGGCTCTTTTTTTTCCATTCTAAGTTAAAAAAATATATTTTTAAAGCAGAGCTTATTAATTTTAATTCAATTAACTTAATTCAAAATTAATGTATAGTCTCTTCTTGAGACTAACAATTACCTTTCGTATTCAAGTAAACTACTAACAAAAACTCATAGATCTTATTTCTACTTCCTTAGTAAGTATTTCTTCATTTAAAAATGAAATTAGGATGTTAGAGAGGGGGGGCTATGTTTTTATTATAAAACCCTGGAATCCTAAATATACGACTTTCCAATTCCTTTTTGTTCTTTGAGAAATTAACCATTTTCATTAAATTAAATCTTAAATACAAGAAATAATTCGTATCTACTCCTTCAAGTACGCTTAATTATTTTATTATTTATTTATAACTGATTGTTAAATAGTTCAACAAACTTTTCTGACACACACACTGCGATAACAGTATTGTTTCTGATAAGACAGTAGCAATGTCGTACAAAATCTACAACAGTGAAAGATAATTTCGTAATAAAGTAGTAGATAATAGTAATTTGGAAACTTTCATTGTAATCTAATTTTTGCAGCTAAAAGCTTTAAATACAAGTTTAAATCAATTGCATTAGTTAAATTTCAGTTCAATGAGGATTACCTGATTCCATTAAGAACTTTAATGAAAAATCAATCACAAGACAGGCGTAACAACTTCTAAAAACATTAAGATTGTGTTTTTGTTAGAGAAGTAAGTTTTCAAAAAAGAATTCTAAAATTGACTACACTATCATTCGAAAAGATTTTCGTATATTTAAACTTTAAGTACTTATTAATAATTAAACAATAATTAATAGAGTAACTCATTAACTTGCTGCTTCTTAAAATTTGAAGTAATACTTCAAATAATAAAGCACAATAAACGTATGCAATACTATTCAATTTTCGTTATAAAATGAGGTCACATTTAAAATATTTCCGGTAGTATGTAAATATATCAAAACTAACAACAGATATCTGACCTTTGAGCAACATGCCAAAAGGTCAAGTTTAAACATTCTGTACACTATTTCACTTCAATAGTAAACCGATGTTAAGAAAGATAACGCCTGCCGCACTGGAAAAATATTAACAACTTCTTGTTTTTATAATAATGTACAGAATTGTGGCAATTTAATACGACACGTATGAAATATCTGAAATTGTTGTAGATGGTATTTAAAAGTAAAACCGCGTATCTTACCGCTATTTCTCCTTCCAGGAAATTCTAAGTATCTTATCAGGCGAAATGCTTAAGTATTATTTAAACAGCGAAACGTGTTGTTTACTAATGCAGGTAAAAAGTAGTGAACATGCTATCTCATCTTACCACAATTTAAACATCTTATAAATCATAATTTTAAGTCATGAGTGCAATTTAATAGTAAATAATTAAAGATGGGGCAGATCCCCGGCGTTAATCCGGTACGACGGACCTTTTAGGATCCAGCCGGGTACCAGATGATGGTACTGGTATCCAACAGTGCCAGGTGATAGAACCACAGCGAAAAAAGTAACAATAATAAAACCATACACTTCTAATTATTAAAACTCGTTTTTATGGTGATAGTAGTTTTACGAAAGCACTCTCATACGTTAGTTCTGTCATGAAAGTAAAATGTCTAATTACTAATAATGATAGAAAAAATAATAGCAACATGGCTGAAATTGAGATATTAATTGCAGCAGTTGATAAAATAGTAAAACGGTAAAGAACTGTGAATGAGGAAGTAGATCCAACAAAGGAATACAGTGGGGACTTCAAAAGGACTAATATCAAGTAGAAGATTTATAAATTTGTATTTTTTTGTCAAAATGATGAAAGAACCTACTTGTTATTGCAAAAGTAAAGCTATTAATTAATCGAAAAATTTAAATTTAAAGAGCAATCTTTTAACTATCACACATTAATAAAGTGCATTAAAAAAAGAATACAAATTTGCGTCGCTAATTTGNAGAAAGTTATTTATTTTCTAAGATATTTTTTGTATGAAGCCCGCTTAGTATGATGTCATTTCCCTTCGATGTCATTATAAGCGGATTCTACTGTGCCTATTGAACGGGTACATCAAGTACGAAGAACATATTAGGATCTTGATGTAACTGCATAAGAAACATTAGTGGTCGATTATGTTTGGGACCGATTATGCCGTCCCGTCTTGAGATTATTGTGTTGTATGCTCTTCTTCCACTTCTCCACAAACATCATTATCTTTTGACGTTGTATTTACAATAATGATTCTTTCCAGGGCAGCCAGGCCAAGTGGGATTACACTACACGCACACAGCAAACTCTTGGGTCAGTTACTGTGATTTAGACAGTGGATACGTGAGCATCACTTGACCTTCTTTGGTAGATATCACAGCATCACCACGTTTTGTACCGAAAAAATTAGCGCATCATGAAAATGTCTTTCCGCACAGGTTTATAAATAACAAAAAAAAAATAATAATAAAATAGGAAAGGTTGAGTGAAGCTATGAAGACGAGAGGTTTGGTGGTAGTAATGATTTTTTGTGTGCTGTGTTTCGCAGATTCTCGCGAAAATTTGAACACTAGGACTAAACGTTCAAAATTTACCATCGATGAACTTTTAGTGAACACGTTCCCGTACAAAACGTCGTGCGATATCGATTTAGATCCTTGTAAGGCTGGTAAGTAACTTAGCTTAACCCTTATCGAAAGAGTCTATCCATTTGAAAGGACATTGAAATATCAATAATATACATTGTTCATAAAGCACAATGTCAGCTTCTTAATTCAATTTTAGGCAGATTTACTGAACTAGGACTACTTTTGGGTATAAAAAAATTAAGGAATTTTGTGTATTCTTTTAAATGAATATAAATGATAATAAGACATTTAATACCTAATAATAATTGTTAGCTTCAAAAATTGTTGCTAATTTTTGAATTATGAATAAGAAAACCTAGAGGAAGACAGAATTTTCAGGAACTAAAAAGAAAGAAATAAGAAATAGAACTAGTGATAATTAAAAAAATAGGTAATATGAAATTTCCATTAGAGTACCTACTAAAATCATCTTCGCCAAAAAGAATCTGTTAACAATATGGTGAATTATTGATCACATAACGATTCAATTGGTTAATACGTAGGTATTAAAAAAACACTTTATAAATTTTATTTTAATCAAAGGAAATCTTTATTCGTATGGGTTATTTCCTCGAAAATGCATTAAATCAACAAACAAGTCTATAAAAACTAAGAATTTATCTTGACTGACGTACAGAAAATTATGTATTTACTTCTGTATCAGGAACATTTAAACAAGATATTATCTCAAAAAAGGTCAACGGCGGTACAGCATCTCTGTTATATCGATACAGCGTTATTGCGTATACTTTTTATAAATGAATGATCGATATTGAAAAATTAAAGAGCGTTAATCAACTGCAATTTGTTCAGCCTCAAAATAAATCCTGGTTATATTAGAAACAAAACTGTTAATAAAATAAAAGAATAAAATAAAGCTGTAGTAAATTACAAATATGTATCTACCAAATTAAACTTCTCGCTTCATAACGTGTACCTACTACGTAGCGACTATTTGTATAACAATAAAAAACTCAATTATTTACCATTGAGTTTTTATGTCATTAATAGCCCTGCTTATTGTATCTTCATAAACTAACAGAAGCATTTCCTAAAGAAGAAATGTGGGTCGTATATTAAGCGTATGCGATAATTCAATCACATAAATTACAGGCAATTAAAGATTCAATTATTAACGTTCATACTATTTTGATTACCATTTATCTATTGATACAACGTAATTAAATTAAATACGATTCTGTAAGAATTTTTGACTTGGTTTTCCGTCTAATTGTAAACGATAATGTCAATGTTTCATTTCTGAAAGTTGTATGTGAGAAAATGATTCCCTATTTCACCTACGTATATTAAGGCAGTTACCATAAGATTAAATAAAAAGCACTAAACTGCTTGTCCAACAGACTCAGGACTGACAACCCCATGATGATAATGATGATCATGAATATTTTTATTATTTCAATATTTTTTGAAGGCGTTTTTGTTGTTACATTCTCAAAACTATATAACTTATTTTACACAGAACATCTAAAAATAAATATTAAAATTATATACATACAGAATTCGCTATAAGGAGCGACAGTATCGGTTTAAGGAAGTATACTACTAGTCGTAAGCCAATTTTTATAAAATTTAATTAGAACCAGTCGCCTTTAATAAAAAGAAGTCACTTCTATGCTCGCGAACGATTAATTTAGAAATTCGAAAAAGGTCGTAAAACGTGTATGTTTGGAGTACGGCGCTGTACGGGTGCGAAACATGGACAGTGGGCGCAGCGGAAAGGAAAAGATTAGAAGCGTTAGAAATGTGGTGTTACAAACGAATGATGAGGATACCGTGGATAGAGAAGCTGTTAAGTCCTAATAATTATCTATATTTTTTACAATCATTTTAAATCGAAAACTTTTCCGTTTAGTTAGATTTAGTGTTATTATTTACTTTATTTACATTTCTTTGGTCAGTTCAACTTCAAACGTTTGTTCAAACATTTTAAGTCATAAATTCCTTTGCTTTATTATTTGGTTTTATAATATTTTAGAATAATTTCATTGTCATACAGACAAAATGTACGTTATGAATTCAATAATTCCTGGTAGCATAAATGAGGTTTTTCTATCACTAGTACCTGGCTTTGTTAGCTCATTCATACCTGTTTTCAGAACTTTTCTGTATCTGGTTGAACACCCTCTCGTCTATGACGACATTCAGGAAATTCCTTCATTTATCCACCACCATGATATGTTTCATTTAAACTCCACCCCCTTTCTTTGTTCTCTAGTTTTTAAGTAAATTTAATATTGTTAGTTAGTATGTAAGAAACCTTCTAATTAAACACATCAACTCAAATTCGCTACTAGTTTTATTTAAAACATTCTAGTAGAACGGTAGTTCAATAACGCAGCTTCCGAGCGGTCTCCGGATAATTTTTTATCTTACGACTGCACAAAACAGAAGCTTAGAATCGAAAAGGAATTACAAAGATTAGAAGAACAGAGGACTCAATAAAAAATAGGCAAGATAGGTTGGTAGGACACCTTCTCAGGCATGAAGGTCTAGTTAGAGACATATTAGAAGCAGAAACGGGGGTTAGGAGGGGTAGAGGTAGACCTGGATTAGATTACTGTTCGCAAATAGTTAAGAATATGGGTTGTTCTAGTTTTAGGGGAATGCGAAGATTAGCTCAGGATAGAAAAGAGTGGAGGTGCGTGTCCAACCAGTCTTAGGACTGACGACTTTTTAATGATGAATTAGAACCAATTCGGGAGCATCTCTTTTCAAATAAAAAAGAAATCCTGCAAATCACATCGTGGCGTATTCAGTGTACATACATAAGTATACATAAGGTTAAATTACAAATCCTCTCCTATTTTGATGTTTGTTAAAAATGAAATAAAAATAAACCCTATTTATTACAGCTTACCATGACATTTAAATATTTGAGCCATTTTAAGAAAACCCTAAAAAGTAGTAAGTAAATTTTAATCGTTATCAGAAATTAGTTTCCTCAACTTAATAACGAAGAAATCAATGAATAAATTTCTATTGATAGTCTTACAGGGTAGTTTTCAAATATATTTGAAATAGATCAGTATATAATAAATAAGGTGCCAATATCTATAATTCCAGCATACGTTAGATTGTATTCTAATTCGGTGCGGCTGTCTCGTCCGATATTACAAGATTCTAAGTATAACAATGTCAAACTAATTGTTGGAATTAACTAATGCGCCAACGTCATACGTCAAGAATTTTGTCGTTTAACCGGAATTTTAAATTAAAAACCTTTTAAATTTAAAACGGTAGAAAATTCGAAACAGTTTTGATCAACTTACAACAACGAGGACTAAACGCGTTTCGGATGGATTTTATTTATCTCTGCTGCAAGAACATAACCGACAGAGTACCTACGCCATTCCCTTTCGCTTAGCAAAATTTCTAACGCAACCCAGGCAGCATTTAGCGTCTGAAACTAGCAACTAATTAGAGGTTGTTAGAGTTACACGTTGCTCTTTAATAGTCTGGAATATCCAAGCAAGCTATCTTTATAGCAATTAAAACCGCTTCACAAGGTTCGAGATAATTGCGAAAATCTGCGAACGTGTCGGGAGAGAAGGGCTTACAACACTTACTTTCGAGAAAATGTGCAACGCAATTACTTGCTCGTTAACAGATGGCGTTCAACGAAATCTGTGCGTTAATTGCCATTTTGAACATCAAACGGGCTCATAAGCAAATGGCAGATACAAATGAGTTTAAATCGCCGAGTACCTATTAAGTATTTCATAGAGATGTAAGAATAGAGCGCTCAGGAGGGCTGCAGGCATTAATCTAAGTGTGAGAGAGAACGCTCCCGGACCCCCCCCTTCCATGCCGATTTCCTTATATGATATAGAAAAAGTAGGATGTGAAACATGGACGCTGGTGGTGGTGGTATTACAGGCATATGATGAATATACCGTGGATAGGGATGTTACAATTGAGGAGGTTTTAGAAATAATATGAGAATACGAAGGACTAGCTACAAACATATTAGAAGCAAAGACAGGAGTTAAGAGGAGTAGAAGTAAGACTAGATTAGATTACGATTCGCAAATTCTTAGGCATATGAGATGTTCTAGCTTTAGGGAAATGCGAAGGTTGGCTCATGATAGAAAAAGACTGGAGGTGGAGCCTTAGGACTGATCCTCTTATCACACTGCAAATAAAATGAGGTAGCACAAAAAAAATAAATGCCTTATATCGTTGAATAATTGATACACACATACACACGCAATCTCTCAAACGTATCTACCACTACAAGTGGTGTATATAGAAATTTCACTTTAAAAAGGTGATGTATCCCACAACCTAGAGTCAAAAGCATACACGTATCAAAGGCTTATTTCATAAAAATGTGTTTTACATCAATACGACTACTAAATACTTAAATCTTCAATTGACAAAAGCCACTACCCGAAAGGATTCATCGATACAAAAAGCAGACCATGGAGTAATATAAAACAGCACACCGTTTCTCTTTTATTAAACGAATTAACGGATAAAAAAGGAAACATAAGGCATTAATGATATAAATCATGTTCAACGTAAAAAATGTAGGGGCATATTCTAATCATCCATTCTACATTTATATGTCCAAACTTAATGGTTTTTTAACAGTTAATTACAAAAAAAAACAAATCTTATAGCAATCCCCACTTTACAAATAATCATTCATTTTACGTCCCTTCGTCATTATAATTAATTCTAACAGTCGAGTGAAAAACTGCCCCTTTTTTACGAACAGCAATTTCAATTGCCTTTGTTTTTGAAGAAAATAAATTCAGACGAAAGCACCCACTTTACTCTGACAATAATGAGGACAACAACACTAAAAAGGCCTTTGTGAGCTGTTCCCAATTTAAATTCTGACAAGTTTTCGGCTGAACAGGTACCTGTAAAAAGGCTCTCGAAGGATTCGTATCATTAAAATATAATTAAAAACAGTATCAGAACTGGATGGTGTTGCTCGTTAAACGCCAGTTTAACAACGGCTTGTTCGATATGGAGCAGTGGCGTTTCGTAAATAAGGCAGGTACAAAATAAGATAAGACCATAAAATGTTCATCAGACTCATTAGGAAAGACGATCATTAAAAGATACTATTGATCTAGGGTAAATCATAATTAAAAAATTGGTTCTATCACTTGATACAACTTAATTATGGAACCATACCCATTACATATAACAAGGGCGCACTAAGCAAGAATTTTGAAAAAATTGTATTTCATAGGGTTGAAACAAAGCAAAACATTTCCTAAAAATTCCACATTCTACCAATTGACCCAAAAAAATCAAATGTATAATGTAAAAGATAATAAAAATAGGCACCGTGTTCCACTTACACTAATCATTTTTGCAACCAATACCAAGAGCATTACATTTCAGAATCCACCCTTACTATTTAAAAAGATTCATCATCATCATAAGGTCGTCAGTCTTAAGACTGGTTGGACACGCACCTCCACTCTTTCCTATCCTGAGCTAAACTTTGCATTTCCTTAAAACCAGAACAACCCACAACCTTAATTATTTGCGAACAGTAATCTAACCTAACTTTCCTAACTCCTGTTTTTTCTGCCTCCAACATGTTTCTGACTAGTATTAAACTGAAAATGGCAGTTAACAAATTTATTTACTTATCAAAGGTGCGAAACATGGACAGTGGGCGCGGCGGAAAAGAAAAGGTTAGAAGCCTTCGAAATGTGGTGTTATAGGCGGATGATGAGTATAGCGTGGGTAGAAAAGGTTAGAAATGAAGAGGTATTGGAAAGAATAGAAAAACAGAGGACTCTATGGAAATCAATAAAAAATGGGCAAGATAGGTTGGTAGGACACCTTCTCAGTTATGAAGGTCTAGTCAGAGACATATTAGAGGCAGAAACAGGAGTCAATAGGGGTAGACGTAGACCTAGATTAGATTACTGTTCGCAAATAGTTAATGAAGTGGGCTGTTCTAGTTTTAGGTAGTAGTTAAATTCAATATTCGTCCACATTATTAGTCGTAACCTTTATTAATTTTCCCTGATGCTAATAAATTACATTATAACAGCAATTTGTTTTAAAAGTACTCCCTTAAAAGCGACTCCGAGTGTTTATAAGGGATACGACATTAATGATCCTGATAAACGCGAGGATTTTAACATACACGGTCTGGTCATCACAAAGACACCACCTACGAATTCATCACTGCCTTGTATCCCGACGGACGCAAATCCAAACGCCTAATCAAAATCCACAAGAGCTAAAACATGGTATAAATGAAATGAAGGGGTGGAACAGGGCTAATTGCACTCGGTTAAATTTGCAATAATAAAACATGACAAACAATCTAATTTACAAAATAATAATATGAGCTTATATAGCCTAACTACCATTATACTAAATTCTAAACTCCTTGGAAATGGACACCTGCCAAATCACCACTTATCCTGCCTTTAGCAGGAAACTACAAAATTCCATGAATTACAACAAAACAGTACCCAAAACAATATCGAATTGGTATACGTCAGCTGTGTAAAAATGAAATGCATATAATCCAACATTTTTAGAAAACAATTAGAAAAACTTCACTTATTAGATGAACCCATAGCTAAAGAAACTATGGATTCCATTTTCTTCTCTTATTGATGTTGATTTTACATTAATAATATTATTTGCAACTCTATTTTGGCTCTGATCTTTCACGGTAAACAAACTATTTTAGAGTCAGTGCCTTTTTTCCAATTAAAACAGGTGGCAAAGGTAAATAAGGGAGCATATAGAAGAATTATTTGTTGCTGAACTGAAGAAACTATAACATAAAGATAAAAGAACTATGTCTCAATCACTTCAAAAAACATTTTTGCATATCTCTGTTCAGAAGATTTTCTCGAAGTTTCACTGCAATAGACAGAAACCGTTTTTTCTATCAAATGTAATCAAAATGACACCCAGCGGACTACCCCTAAAATAAAGCAGAAGAATTTCCGGGATCTGATCTAAGAGTCAATTCCACGATGGTTAAACGTCTCAAAAAACAATAAGAAATTCATTGTTAAGATCAAAAACAGTAGTTTAAGGATTTAAGCTAAATCCGTAACTCCAAATCTCTCCATAGTATCAATGCATATCAACCCAAAATAGTAGTTACCTAGGTAAAATAAGTTTAATCGGCAGTTAGTCATAAACACTAGATTTTTGGATCTTGGTCATTGAGAATTTTGCTCAGAATTCTATAAAGAACAGCAAGAGGGTTACCAAAATTCTCGGAATGTTCAATTGTTTTGAAATAGTGTGGTTCCTACCTATTGAGATTGTGATTTGCTGTTCATATACCTGAACACTCTAACAATATTTCCGTTAAAATTGTCGTGAAATCCAATTGCCTTGATTTGTACTACATTGGCATAAATGTAGCAAATAATCAACAAACTTCAGCTACTAACTACTACTACGAACGTCAGTGACTGTATAATCCTGAAATAAATAACGACTGAAACTGTATCTACTAAACAAAATAATTTTTGTCATCTAATTCTGAACCATGTTTTATACAAATGTACAAATGCATCTGCAACCGGTCCATTAGTGTAAAGAACACTACATAAAGCATATAGGTACATGAAACTTACCCTTGTTAATTAATTCCTTTTCAAATATGTTCAGCACGGTCAAGTAACAACCACTTTAACTGTCCGCATGACTCAGGAAACTAAAAGCTCTATTCGAATCTCTTATCCTAACGACAATATATAAAAACTAATGATAAATTGATACATGTATATACGACGATACACGACACAATACGAATCCATTATTTCTGTAAAAATTTGCTAAATAAAACAAAGGTCATTGTGTACAGGATACGATAGGTAAAAGAATTGTTTGTTTCAACATGACCAGAGAAATCATGCATAGTATGAGATATTGATCTGAATCTGCAATCAGAATTGCTATAAGACATCTGCATTTTGAAATATCCTACACTTAAATTTTAAAGATAAATGAATTTTGGCCTTTTTATGGGCATTACTACACGAAATAAAAGTAAAAAATAGCCAACATGATCATCTGAATCTGATCACAGAAAAATATTGAAAATGCAAGTCAAATAAACAATATTTGGATTTTAGTTTTAAAATATTTCAAAATTTTGATGTGCCGTGCCATGTATGAGGTCAAATTCTAATTCAGCAGCAAAAGATACTTAAAAATTACTACCCTCTTGGTTATGTTGTTTTTTTATATAAAATAGTAGTAGATAATCCCCTCAAAAGGATCAAAAATTACGTTTCTTGAGTTTTGAAATTGGAATATTGAAACTAAAATGAATGCATAAAATAGTCAAAAAAACATACATACAAGTAGTACTGGACTGTTTAATAGTTTAGACGACTCTATCGTTTACACTGTTTACATTTATGCTTTCCTAAACATTATTTATTCTATAATCCAGATGTCTGTAGTTTAGACCATTTAAGTTTAGCTTAGTTTTCCAGGAGGAAGTGCAACAGATCAGGTCATGCAACTGCTTCCTGAAATTTCTTTTAACTCTTGGTATTTATGCTAGCCTATCATAGTTGATAATGAAAGCAGAAGATTGATTGTATAGGAAATTAAACTGCGTAAACTCTCTATCAGCGTTTGATTCATTACTCCACTTTTTACATACCTGTTTTGGTTAAACCATTAAACACCCTATGTAACTAGGAATAACAGTTCTATGTCAAAATTTACCTTCTTTACAATTCGTAACCTATCTATTTCCTCGCGGAAGCAGAAACGTATGTAGCTCCGGGTGGTGCATGACCCAAGCATTGAAAGTTCTGGTCCATGTGCTAACTCACCATAAAAATTAACCCAATATAACGTAAAAGGTCAATGTATTATCAAGGAACTCAAGGCATTTTGAATTATATGAGACTTGTGGTTTTACATTTTTATGTTACTGAAGGCATACCATGTAATAATTCATCATCGTCATGAAGTTGTCAGTCCCAAGACTGGTTGGACACGCACCTCCACTCTTTCCTATCCTAAGTTAATCTTCTCATTTCCCAAAACTAGAACAACCCACATCCTTAACTATTTGTGAGCAGTAGGTCTACGTAGGTCTACCTCTACCCCTCCTAACTCCCGTTTCTGCTTCTAATATGTCTCTGACTAGACCTTCATGCCTGAGAAGGTGTCCTACCAACCTATCTCGCCTATTTTTTATTGACTTCCATAGAGTCCTCTGTTCTCCTATTCTTTCTATTACCTATTCATTTCTAACCTTTTCTATCGACGCTATCCTCATCATTCGCCTATAACACCACATTTCGAAGGCTTCTAACCTTTTCTTTTCCGCCGCCCCTACTCTCTATGTTTCGCACCCGTACAACGCCGTGCTCCAAACATACACCTTTAACAACCTTTTTCGAATTTCTAAATTAACCGTTCGCGAGCATAGAAGTGACTTCTTTTTATTGAAGGCGAATCGACTCTGCGCTATCCTCTGCTTTATATCCCTACTATTCCTTCCGTCCTGACTTATCTGACTTCCTAGATACCTAAAATCAGTCACTTCTTCTAATCTTTCATCTCCTATCTTTACATTCGCTCTCTCCGTCCTTTTTCTTCCCTTGCATACCAGTATTTATGTTCTACTTTTATTTATTTTCATACGATACTCTTTTGTCTACACCTCTTCCATTTTATTTAAAGCTATCTTTAACTCCTCCTTGCTATATGCTAATACTGCTATAAGTAATAATTATGGAACTTGAAATCTACAGCAGAGTGGTCCTCCGTTACTCCAAGCAAAAAACAATCTGGCTGCGTCCCTGAACGGAAAATACATCAGCAATCACACAAACAGCTTTGCAGCTTCATGATAACAATAAGTTTGATTAAAGATTGAAACTAATTTTACTTTGCGGATTACGTTTTGTTTAATAATTGCAAAATAACTTCGCACCTACCCATAATGTTGTAAATTTCATGACACCTCTTTGTTTACAAATACTTCGTAAAGGGTAATGCGGGTTTCGTAGGCACATTCATTCGGCCTCTTGCACCGTCAGATCCTTAATTATCCTGGTCGTAAACGTAACATTTAAACTTTATAGTGAATACTTGTTCTACAATCGGGAAATTTTCGTGAGGACGATACACCCTGCGAGGGACTGCGTAATCTTCCCTTGAAAGCAACCGTTTCTTTTGTTAAACGTCCCCCCCGTTAATCGGCTTTTAAAGAGCCATTTAATTTGCGTCATAAACTTGAGACGACCCTCTGTAATAAAGTGAGGGATTTGGAGGAAGTTTTGCTAAGCTGCTAGAAATAATTTCCGAGATCATGTGCCGGAAGATTAGCCGTGTTTTCATTAACTTTTTGTGCACATTTTAGAGCGAAGAATGCGACCCGGAATTCAGTTGATAATACGAAATTTACTATTCTACACAAAGCATACACAAAAAAGGAATAAATTTTTATGATCAGATAAAGCATTAGTCGCGAAAGGGTGCTTCGAGAAACAGTGTCTTGGCAGAAGCTGGAAGACAGATAACTTTTAGATTGTTCTAGAATACAGAAAAATACTACAATCAAAAGCTGACTTAGAATTATGACTAGCAGAAATAACTTAAAGAAAGGAAGAAATGAAATGAAATAAGGAATTCAAACTAGTATAACTAATAAGTATTTATAAAAAAATTGAATTGAAGAAACGATCCTTAAATGTTTGAAAGAAGAAAGAAGATTGAAGAAACGAAAATTACAATTGGATTAAAAGAATACAGAATAAATGGAAAGCTAGCAGACATGGGATCATCATCATGTATTCAACCCCAAGACTGCTTAGACAGCAACTTACATCTCTGATCATTTCTGAACACTAATCTAGATGTACCTCCACCCCTTCTAACTCCTATTTATGTTTATATGTTTCTAACTAGCCCTTCATGTCTCAGAAAGTGCCTGGTTGCACACCAATCTACTTCGCCTATTTCTTATTGACTTCCATTGCTCCCTCTGTTCTCGTCTACACCACGTCTTAAAAGCTTCTAGCATTTTCTTTTCCGCAGCGCCCAACAACTTTCGGGTGCTTCATGCCTACCAGATACTAATGCTGATGGACGAGCAGTCCCTCCAGACTACTCCAAGGGATAAAGCGGAAGGCCCTCTTCAGTTTCCTTTGAAAAATCGCAGGAATGGGTGGGTGGTGATAGTGATGAGAAAGATGAGACAGACGAAATGAAGACAGAAGAGAATGAAAGATTATCTGTGGAATATTACTGCCCCAGCGTTTGCCTAATTGATTCAAAGAAGCCTCAGAAAAATTTAGACCAATGAAGATGGACTCAGGATCAAACCGATGTCCTCCCAAATGCTAATCTAAAGTCTAAACTAAATCTCTAGGGATTTTTGAAAGGAGATAGAGATTATATATTACACGATTATAGACAGTACATCGCTTTCTAGTAGCTCTGATGAGACCTAATAATTTCGAATCCGCGATTTCGTTAGATAGATACATTCCGATGTTCCTAAGAAACGTTCTTATAGGAAATATTAATACAGCGGAGAATATGAAGTCACAAGCAACAATAATGGTATAGAAAAAATAATATGCATTACAGGGCAAACAACGTAATGAATAAAAACTGACTAGGTACATAAAAATGATGTAGAGTGGAATACGTAAAAATGGACTGTAAAGTAAAGCTGTGGTAAAGAGCATTAAGTTCATGCCCTGCAATTTTTCGGGTCTTTGTAATGGCAAGTAGTAATTTCACAGCTACTGGTCCTCACCAGAACATAGCTGAAGAAACCAAAGAAACTGAATAAAAAATCGGTTGTCTGTAAAGTCGGTTTACTGACGATAGTTGAACGTGACAACGTCATAAGAAAATACTGATGGAATGGTTTCATTTTTCAAAAGAAAATTTTAATTTTATTTGTTTGATAGATATTTTGTATGGATATAGAGAAGGAGGTAAATGGAAATGTATTATTGTTAGCAGCTGTCCACGCGGACGCATCGCTCACTCAAGTAGGAGAGAGACAGATGTCGAACGCTGCCGAACGCGGAGGCCGATTGTGCCTCTTTGTCGCTCGTTCCGCGCTCTCGCTTGCACTTCAAGCCTTAAATGGAACGCCTCAGAGCGAGGTAACGCCGCATGAGTCATGTTTTTTCGTGCGTGCAGCCGGCTCCATCGAATTATAAGACGTTGTCACGTCAAAAAAACAAGATGACTAATATGTCTCAAAAAGATGGAGATATTTACAGCGTAGAAGCTGAGATATAAATTACTCTTATGATATTGCGTCAACAAATATCGATATTTACGCAAGAGAAGTTACAAGCAGAAACAGAATGACTCTAGTCAATGCATTTTGACCATTATTTTTTTGAGTCAGAAATTTTTCCGACACAGCGTAGTTTGAAAAGCAGAAGGTGAACAGTTTACCTGGTACAGGTACTTGTTTTACAAATCAGTTTGCTTCATTCTCCCTCAGAGAATAACAAAGATAAGCGCCGATTTATTGATTGGAAACATCGACATTTAATTATGAAGCCCCATTTGACCGGATTAAATGGCCATTCACATTTGACAACGGTTCAAACGACTGTCACATCGCATTGGTTTCCGTCGTTTATTGAATCTGTACAAACTTGTATCAATTCGGGGGCAGATTCTCATTACCAGAATTTCAAAAGTTGTGCTAATCACCTAATACTTATGTATTACAGCAAAGCGAAACAAGATGATTGCCTCAGGCCTAAGTAGTTGTAAATCTAATTGTAACACACAATCTGACTTAAAAATCTATATTATATTACAGTTAAAAATTCTAATTTATTCAATTTAAAACAAATTGAGCAACACATTGTTTGACTTTTTCTACTCTACTAATTTTAAGAAACAAATTTCCGATATCTTTGATAAAATTTTTGTCACAAATCATTTAAAAATTAATGTATTTATAATTATGTTTCACATTTTTAAATTTAGTTTATTTTACGTCGTTTTACCTTTTCTTTTGAGCATTCTTCTCCAAACACCTTCAAATTTTTCCTTTTTACTTATTCAAAGTTATTTTGAGTTCTCCTTGTATTTAACCTGCATTTTCTTATCACTCTTTCAGATAACTTCCAAGGCGACATAGCCATATCAGGATATGACTATGGTAGTTATAAAAAGAGCGACATTCATCAGGAAGAGATCGAACAATATAAACAAGAGGTCCTGGAAGGACTTCAGATTGAAGAGGAGGGTCTGACCGATTTGATTCGTAAAAAGGCCAAACAACTCCCTCCCAGCCCCAAAACCAACAACAACGACCCAATTGATTACAACCCCATCGTTCCGTCGCTATATAAGAACGGTCAGATTTTGAAAAGGAAACCCCAAAATGGGGTGCAGAACAATTATTCAACAACAACGGATAATCCTGAGAATATTCAAGAGACTTTGGACAATCAAACGAAAAAGGTTAAAAGTTTGATTTATGACCCTTTCGAGGGCCCTGAAGAAACGAACAAAAAATCTAAGCATCAAAAGAGACATATAAAGAAGAGGAAAAAGAACACGTTTACGAAAATTAGACGACGGAAAAATAAAAAAAAGTAAGACTGAGATTCTGGTGAAAATCTTTTCACTTAATTGTACAACACAAAAACACAGTATATACGGTTACTTATATGTAATAGTATTCCTGATTAATTCCGGAAACCTAATTTCGTGTTGCAGTTGCCGGCTATCAAAACCAAAACTACAACGAGTATCGATTGCCTGCGGCATTCGTTTAATTTTCTTATCCGACAAAGAACATACTTTTCTTTTAATTAAAATTGAATAATACAAACTGTTATTGTTATTTTAGTCAAGTACACATTATAGATAATCTTTTTGATTTTACGATTTTAAAAATGTGAGTATCATCGTAATAAATGTAATGGCTTAAATCTTGTAGACATTCAAAAAGAACCACCACCACCACCACGATCTCACCCCTAACAATCTCAGACGAGACTGTATTCAAAAGGGACATTCCAATTCACGAATTCGAGCCAAAATTCGATTTCAAACAGAAGAGAAAACAAACGTTAAAGCAACAATCGGACCATTATCACCATCATCATCATCAACAGAGACCAATAGGGTTGCGGGCGCCACATCATATTGTCACAAGGGCTGCGACTGCACATAAGGAAAGGGTATGGGACTACGGAGTGATTCCCTACGAAATTGACGGCAACTTCAGCGGTGGTCACAAAGCGCTTTTCAAACAAGCCATGCGACATTGGGAAAATTTCACTTGTGTCAAATTTGTGGAAAGGAATCCTTTAGAACATCAGAATTACATCATATTCACAGAAAGGCCTTGCGGGTACGTTTTAGACAGTTATCCAACATTGTATGTATTAAGATATTTTTGGATAAAAATTAGAAAAATACTGTACAACTTAATTCAATAATAAATATCAGATTTGTATTACTGTATCGATTTATAAATATCATTTCTATTACGTTAGTTACTATAGTAACATTATTGAGTGATTCAGTTTTTATTTCTTACTTTCTGTGCTCGGTAGTCCACTGCGCAGTAAGGCAGTGCGCATCCGATTTGTCACGTAGTCAAGGAAATTTTGCTTACGTTTGGTGCTTATTGATGTGCAGTGGCTCATAGCGCAGCGGACCCTTGAATTTTCCATCCTTTACTGATGATGATGCTTTTTAGACCAATTTGCTTCGTACTGGAGTCATGAGCAGTAACTTACATGACTCCAGTCTTCTTGCTTCTTATGAATCCCTTTAAATTTAAAATTCTATAATGAACCGTAAAATTTATTACAAAACTAAACGCTTTGATTGCCTTGATTACATAAACTATTGTAGGTGTTGCTCCTTCGTAGGAAAAAGGGGTAATGGACCCCAAGCGATTAGCATAGGCAAAAATTGTGATAAATTCGGAATTGTGGTCCACGAATTGGGTCACGTTGTGGGCTTCTGGCACGAACATACCCGGCCCGACAGAGACAACCACGTCCTTATATTTAGAGACAACATAATGTCCGGTAAGGGTTTACTAACGAAGTTCAACTAACAATGTTGATGTCAACTATTGATATTGAAGAAAAAATCATAAAGATTTTCATATCTTCAAAATGTAAAATAATAGTTTTTCATTTAAACTTTCAGTTTTAAATTAATTTATCATAAGGCAAACTGATTTGTTTACGAATGTAGATTCCTGTAATCATCTTAGATTAGATTTTCTTGTTTTTTAATGTGCATTAATATGTAGTAAATTTTATACAGGCCAAGAGTACAACTTCAACAAATTAACAGAGGGAGAAGTAAATTCTTTAGGCTTGACTTACGATTACGATTCCATTATGCATTACGCCAGAAATACCTTTTCTAAGGGAACTTACTTGGATACAATTTTACCAGTTGAAGTTACTGGGCGTAAAAGACCAGAAATTGGACAACGTGTAAGACTTAGCGAAGGTGACATCTCACAAACGAATTTGCTCTACAAATGTCCCAGTACGTAGTAACTTTATAGTTTAATTAATGTTCCCTTATTTGTACTAATTCTCTCGATAGTATTGAATTGTTTAATTTTTATTATTAACTGTTTAATTTTTATTATTAGTATTTTTAATATAACCGAAGGGGAAAGTGGGTCCCATAAATTCAAAAATAATTAAATAAGCATCTCAGTAGATAGAATATTAACAGATGCTGATATTTTAAAAATGGAATAAGAATTTGATAAAAAATGTATTTCCTTCATAAATCAATGATCAAAGGGAATGATGTGTTACCTACCGTAATAAAAATTAAAATTCACTGTTTTTCACAACACAAAGGCAATCCTTTTTATGCATTCCAATATCGCCGGTATTACAGTAATAAAACGCAGTCTGACATATTTATGCATGTAAATTACGGCAGTAAATTAACCCCATAAAACTGTCCTAGAACGCTAACGAGAAATTTACATTCGAATGGCTTAAAAATCTATTCCTGCGGATTTGTAAAATAATAGTTGATTACCTGCGATGCGATCAATAGTTTATACAAACACATTCCGAAATGGCTACACCTGGCAAAAGTTTTTCTCTTTGTCTGAAAAACATGACAAAATTACAATCAAATCTAACTAAAATAATTCAAATTCTTTGCTAATTTGCTATTCATTATAATGGAACAATTTAAATTTAAAATTGACGATATATCTCAAACAAAAGCATTTACTAAATTTAAAATGACAACAGCCCAACTTTTATCTAGAATGTGGCAGAACCTTTCAAACGAACTTTGGAACTTTCTCATCACCGTCGTATCTCAACAAAAAAGTTCATAACGAAACTGAGCGGTGCGAATGGAGAATAACGGCAACCCACGGCGAACGAATCGTCCTTAATATCACAGAATTGGACATACCAAAATCACAAGAATGTAAGAATGATTTCGTAGAAATTAGGGATGGATATTGGCATAAGTCGAATCTACTAGGAAAATTCTGTGGAAGTGGAAAAATGAAAGATTCGATCATTACTACGGGAAGTAGAATGTTGGTTACTTACGTCTCCAAAAATCCAGCGGGACATCGGGGATTTACAGCAAATTATGAAGGTATGTTATTAGTAAATAGCTGTTGTTGACAGTATTTGCTTGGATTTACACCAAAACATCGTTTGCTTTTAGCCGTATGTGGTGGTGACATAATTCTCGATACCAGCGATCACCTGGAATCTCCAAACTACCCAGAAGATTACCAACCGAACAAAGAATGCATTTGGAGAATAACTGTCCCAGAAGATTACCAAGTGGCGCTCAAATTTCAATCCTTCGAAGTAGAAAACCACGACAATTGTGTTTACGACTACGTAGAAGTTCGAGATGGAATTGGCATGGAAAGTCCCTTAATTGGAGTCTTCTGCGGATATAAAATACCTCCCGATATAAGATCAACTTCAAACCATTTACTAATTAAGTTTGTATCGGATGGATCAGTGCAAAAAGCTGGATTTTCGGCATCGTTTATCAAAGAATTTGACGAATGCAACAGAATAGACCATGGGTGTGCCCAAGAATGCTTGAACACCATCGGAGGCTACGAATGTGGATGTCGGATCGGGTTTGAACTCCATTCAGACGGCAAAAATTGTGAAGGTAATAACCGAGCTCATACAACCCACCGTTGCATGTTATATTATTGAACTTTATTGATTTAGATGCCTGCGGAGGAGTTATTGATCAAAATAATGGAACGATAACTTCACCATCGTTTCCTGAACTTTATCCGCCAAGCAAAAATTGCATCTGGGAAATAATAGCACAACCCCAGTATCGGATAACGCTAAATTTCACGCACTTCGATCTAGAAGGTAACAACATGCACCAACAACAGTGTGATTACGATCGAATAGAAATTCATAGTAAAATAGGAGAAGACAGGTACAGCAAACATGAGGTGTTTTGTGGAGCAAAATCGCCAGGATTAATTACATCAGAAAGTAATGCTTTAAGGATTATTTTCACTTCAGACACCAGCGTTCAAAAGACTGGGTTTGCCGCAATTTTCTTTACAGGTAATCAAGTATTTTAAAACTCTTTCAAAATAAAAGAAAAACTGACTCAATAATTTAAATTAACTGTTTTTGACTAATGTAGATAACTCCAACCAGCAACCAATTACTTCCTTTTATATTTTTTGAATTTCAGATATCCAAACGGGACAGGAAGCTGACATTTAAACATTAAATCTTCGGAACTTTTTTTTTATTCTTTCTACTTAAACAGAGCATTAAATTGATCTTTAATTTATATAATCTCATTAACTTTTTTTATTGATAAACTGCACATTAAATGTGTTATTGTAGACATGGACGAATGTTCAATAAATAATGGTGGTTGTCAACACGAATGTGTAAACACATTAGGTTCATTTGTATGCACATGCCACAACGGCTTTACCCTCCACGAAAACGGGAAAGATTGTAAAGAAGGAGGGTGCAAATACGAAATCACTGCCACTAATGGTGAAATATCAAGTCCCAATTATCCGGACTATTATCCTAGTCGAAAAGACTGTATCTGGCTGTTTAGTACAACCCCAGGACATAGAATAAAAATAGTTTTTATAAATTTCGAAATGGAACCCCACCAAGAGTGTTCATACGACCATATAGCTTTCTATGATGGAGATTCACCAGACAGCAATACATTAGGTAATCAATAAGAAAATTTTTCGGGAATTCTCATCCACCCAGAAGAAACATCGAATGAACTGTTGTTGTTTTGTTTTAGGTCGATTCTGTGGATCAAAACTGCCTCACCCAATAGTCGCTTCCGGCAATCAACTCTTCATGGTCTTCAAATCCGATGCTTCAGTTCAACGTAAAGGTTTCCTAGCTACTCACTCTACCGTATGCGGAGGACGATTGCAAGCGACCCTCGACATGAAACACTTCTATTCTCACCCAAAATTTGGAAGCGGAAATTATTACGACAAGGCTGACTGCGATTGGACAGTGGAAGCCTTACCGGGATATAACGTACACCTAATGTTTTTGACCTTTGATCTAGAGGATGAAAAGGATTGCGGCTATGACTATGTCGAAGTTTTTAGTGGGCTTGATGCCAGTGGACCATCTTACGGAAAATACTGCGGGAGTACAGTAAGTTTCAAAATATTTTTACCATTGAATCAGGACATTAACCAAAAATAATTCTTCATTTTTACAAATTTTAGAAACCCACGGATATTATATCAATGCATGATGCACTCCTAATCCGCTTCCAAACTGATGATTCAATGGCTAGCAAAGGATTCAGCATAGCTTATGAAGCAGTGGAACCGTACGGAAGTGAGGAGGAAATATGATTTCAAAAATTTTCGAAAATATTCGACGAACTATTTAATCTGATCATGTACACATGAAAGTAAGCAACCTTAATGAGGAAGGCAGTACATATATAGTAATTGTTAGATTAAAAATTTCTAATAAACACATTAAATGTGCCATCAACAGTAGGTTGGTATTAAAAATGAGTACTCTGTCAGTTAAAGGAAGCATTTCTTCTTAAAATGCAAAATAATAATGTTCTGATTAGGATAGGTACTCTACAATTAATGATACGACTGAAATTCGTATAAGACATGATCGTCACAGAATTATATGGTATTCAGTATAGCGTAGTTTGAGGTATGTCTAATCGTAAGTGTGAAATGTGTGATTTTAAACAATAAGCTACGGTAAAAAGTCAATTGCAAAAATGAGACACAGCAATAAGCTTTTTTTATAACGCAGTACCTAGTGTATACTGATAAAAATAAAACTGTTGATCTAATTCTTTTTGTACGAAATTCATATTGGAAAAGAAATTATTTTACATTCGCAAAACTGGAACAGTAGGTCAACGTAAAACTAAATAATTGGAACGTGTATTTGTAATCAAGCTACCTACAAAATAGGAAAGTACTTCAGTACCTAATCCAATTTCTTAAGGTAATATAGGCAGAAACTATTCAAAGTACCTAATGCGAAAGTTAAATAAATTATTAATGTTAACATTAGTGCCAAAAATCTCCAACTACCTATTATTATTATTAATAATATTATTACTTGGTAGATACTTTAGAGATACAGTAAATAATAATCAATAGTCCAGTTAGTTAATTTTTTAATGATTTTTTGTAATAGTAGCAATGGTCAATTAGTATTTTTGGAATATGTATGTTATAACTCATTTTGTAAACTTATTTAATCGAATTGAATGGTTGAAAATTCACTTGCAAAACATAAATGTACTTAAAATTAGATAAGTGACTGTAAACTATGTATGACTGATTTTGAGTTATTAAATACCTAATTAAGAAAGTTACAACTCTTTAATTAAAGATACATATCACTTATAGCCGCGTCTGTTGCCATTTATGGTCCTTAAAAAATGTTTAGTTTATATTGGATTAATCAACAAATGGTCCGGGCCATTTTTATTGCTCCACTATGACGTAGTGTCGGCCATAATTCTTTTTTAATTGTTGCAGTTGTCGGCCATCATTCTTTTTCAATTGTTGTCCCATTGTTACTGATGTCGGCCATTATGGTTTTTTAATAGATGTATAGTAATCAATAGGTATGCAACACATCGTACACTTCAGCATAAAAAATTTGCTGATACTAACTTTCATTTACGTAATACTACTTTGCCTTGTGCTGACAGCACTCATATTTTTTTATACATAGTATTACGTTCTACAGAGAGTCCACATTTGTGGTCAAATGTTCATACATAAATTTCATCTATTTCTGGATACAGCATTGTCAATTAAATGAAATTAAAAATTGAAAAGCACTGAAAGCTAAATACACTTCAACTTTATGTAGTTAGCTAAAATTTTAAACGAATATTTAAAAGCAGATCTAATCCTGGACTACTCCCTCCCTTTTAATTAATGTTATACATACAGTGTACCATTAAAAAATTTTCAATACATAAAAAGCTAGTAAAAGCACAATGTCCTGTCAAAAATACTTTCAAAATGCAAAAGCAACAATAAATAGTCTCTAGATAAAAACACTGGTTCACTTTGTGTGTTTTTTTATATAATTTGTCATTATTTCACCTAGCAAACTACATTGCTGCTTATTCAAAAACCTCGTATTACAATGACTGATTTTACTATAAGAATTGGTGCCTACTGTTGTTAAACCTGTCAGACCTCATTATTGCACATTATAACAACTTTTCAAACATTCATTTACAACAATTTCTTTTTAGAAGTCATTAATTCAATGAAAATGTATTTTAACGCCTAAGAGTATTTTTAATTCTACAAATATTGTATCAATTTGCGAATGCAAACAGCGCACGTTTGTCCGTCCCTACTTCCTGTAACGGATTTCCGCCACTCTTACAAAATTAGTCCTGTACACACACCAATGGGTAAGATGTTGCACCACCAAAAACAATGTTGAAATGTCTTACACCTACAGTCATGTGATTGACAAAAAAGCAATTTATTAACAATCGTTTATTTCATGTCATTTTTATTATAAATACATGATTGGTTTTATTAATTGTAAAACATAATTAAATGAGAATTGACTTATGTAATTAAACAGACGATCAATTTGACAAAATGTTAATTAACATAAAGTGACAACAACATAAAAAAACAGTTTACTGTCACATAACGAAATTATCCAGTCTTAGTTTTCCTTCATTGTCGGTCAAATATATTAAATCTGCAAGGGTTTGTTCGCAGATCGCCTGTTCAGCCCTTTCATTCATCTAAAAATAATTAAGTTGTAAGTGTTATGTAAAGAAACAGTCTTTAATTTTACTTACACCACGATAGTCTAAACCAGCTGAAGAGGCTGAATGCTTGAAATTAGGACCAAAATTCACTGATACAGTGGCTGTTTTATGAAGGGAAAGGCAAGGGTAGTAATTGCCGCCATAAATATCTTCGAACGCCACACCTTGACATTCACCGTTTTTAAAAAAAAGTATTTTACTGCCTGGCAATTTCCTGAGATTTTTAAAAGTTTCGAGCTCCTTGTCTTTATCCTCGTAATACAGGTGGCTTTTGAATTTTACCAAAGGCTACAAACAATTTCCAAAGGTAAAAATTATTTTCAAAAATCGAAGCCCAAAATCCTTGATGATTAAAAAACCACAAATTACTTGTTACCTGTTAACTTACCCTGTCTTTGTATGTATTCGGTAATCGTTTTGTTTTATTATTTTCAGGAAGCATGATCATAAACCCCAAAGTGTCACCTTCTCCATAACCAGGACTATAATGTTTCCCTGCTGATTCATGAAACCTCGTCCCTTTCTTCGACCTCCAGGAATAACCGTATCTATCGTAGCCTAAAGGCGCTTGTAAATTCGCATAGTCCTGTCCCCACCCCAATCTAACGGCTGAACCATCGGGCATTTCCTCAACTGTCGCCTCCCAGTACCAACAGCCCCGATTAACAGCTATTAAACCAAAACAATAATAAATTTTAAGAGAAATAGTAACCCACAGGTTCTATCTTCTTACAATGAGTTGCACGGACCATGCAGTATCCTTTATCCCCTGTCACTGCAAGACGATCTTCAGAAATTTTTAATTGAGGTGCCCTGTCGTGCAAAGCGAGCAGGACCGTACTGGGAATTAAAGTTCTGTATAACCAACCAGGGATGGGTTTTCCTGCCCAATCTGAACTCTCATCAAACTCCTAATAATATAAACAAGAGATATAATACAAAAATATTTAAGATAAGACAAAAATGAGATTTCTCACTTGTCTGAAAGGTGCGTGAGGATCGGGTTCGGCTAAAAGATACCTGTACCCATCTTTGTTATAAGGATGGTCTAGTGGGTATCCATGGGCAGGTAGTTTTGGGACGCTCAGATCCACTTGTCTACCTTTTTTACCTAATGCCCCAACCTCGCCGGGAAATTTCCTTTTTGCATTGCCCCTTTTTACTCCCCCGGTCAAGGGCACTACAATATTCACACTCATAACAATAATAATCAAATATATTATTACGTAAAATCAAACAAGATTAGACACTCACGTACGATACAATTTTATAAAGTTATAAAGCAACAAAACCTATTATTACAATAAAATAATTCTATTCCGTTTTAATTCAGTATTATTTTCCAAATGCACCACAAAAATTTACTGTATTGTTAAATATAGAAACAAAATTTACTTTATTATATATCTGTATAATAGGCATACTAATACTGACAATGAGTCATGTAATGAGAAAAGATAACAAATTAAACATGTTTCAAGATTCAAGTTACTATAGTCAAATAACTATAACACTTTTTTGTCACAGTTATGCATATGTGTATAACGAAAAATTGTTAGTAATAAAATAAGCACTATACTTTTACATGACACTGTTAAAATTATTTATATCTTTTTAAATTGTAAAATAAAAGCAAAAGGATCCAGTAAATTTGAGAAAAATCAAATTTAAACCATTAGTCTATTGTCCACCCCATTTTACTGACTTTAAATTGAGATTTAAAACTATATAAGGTATGAAAACGAATTTTAGAAATATTTTTTTCCTAATAAACCCAAGTAAAACACAACCATATGAAATAATTTACATATGTAATTTTAAAATTACAAATGATCCAATTTACCATTGCTTTTATTCGTCATTATTAATAAAAAAGTTAATTTTATACACACTGTAAATAAATCGAATATGTACAAAACCCTGTATATGACATTAAACACAAAAACATTGCAAAATAAATAAATAGGTACGTTAATTAAAGTTTTGAGAAAACAATAAGTAGGTAGATGTTTGTGGCCAAGGTAATTTCAATCTTTCTACCTGCCACTTATCACACAACTTGTTCAAAAATGCAATCTACAATAAAAATCTAATCAACGCTTTATCTAATACCTGCTCTCATCATCTTAAATGCAGCAATACGTGTTTTTTCAATAAATGCGCGAAAATCCGTTAATTACCGGTTGTACAACTGCCTTTAATACAATTCTTATGTAAACTAATAATTATTTTAAACCCAATTATTGTTAGAGCAAACGTTCAATTGTTTTTTCCATTGCTAACTAACATTATTAGTACCTACTTATTGTTATGAAATTGACTCTTATTAGTCATTAGGCATTACCAGTTTATATTACACAAACAAATGTGCTGTGCTGATAAGACTTTTACTATATATTTAAAAGGCACGTTAATTGTATAATAAAAAAATATTCTACAAAAGGAACAATAGCAAGCGACCATTTCTAGTGACCATTAATTAGCAGAATAAAATTTACAAATGACAAAAAAAAATGAAAATAGTTTGCAATATTTTTAAAAGTCACTGCAGATAAGACTTACAAATTTCCCCATGGAAAAAAAATACCAAATATTCATTTTCGTTACTTTTAGCTCATCTACAAAATGTTTAGAACATTGTGGATTAACTTTTCAAATTAATTCATACTTTAGACTTTATTTAAAGATTATTTAAAAGCGAATGTGGATGTCGGATCGGGTTTGAACTCCATTCAGACGGCAAAAATTGTGAAGGTAATAACCGAGCTCATACAACCCACCGTTGCATGTTATATTATTGAACTTTATTGATTTAGATGCCTGCGGAGGAGTTATTGATCAAAATAATGGAACGATAACTTCACCATCGTTTCCTGAACTTTATCCGCCAAGCAAAAATTGCATCTGGGAAATAATAGCACAACCCCAGTATCGGATAACGCTAAATTTCACGCACTTCGATCTAGAAGGTAACAACATGCACCAACAACAGTGTGATTACGATCGAATAGAAATTCATAGTAAAATAGGAGAAGACAGGTACAGCAAACATGAGGTGTTTTGTGGAGCAAAATCGCCAGGATTAATTACATCAGAAAGTAATGCTTTAAGGATTATTTTCACTTCAGACACCAGCGTTCAAAAGACTGGGTTTGCCGCAATTTTCTTTACAGGTAATCAAGTATTTTAAAACTCTTTCAAAATAAAAGAAAAACTGACTCAATAATTTAAATTAACTGTTTTTGACTAATGTAGATAACTCCAACCAGCAACCAATTACTTCCTTTTATATTTTTTGAATTTCAGATATCCAAACGGGACAGGAAGCTGACATTTAAACATTAAATCTTCGGAACTTTTTTTTTATTCTTTCTACTTAAACAGAGCATTAAATTGATCTTTAATTTATATAATCTCATTAACTTTTTTTATTGATAAACTGCACATTAAATGTGTTATTGTAGACATGGACGAATGTTCAATAAATAATGGTGGTTGTCAACACGAATGTGTAAACACATTAGGTTCATTTGTATGCACATGCCACAACGGCTTTACCCTCCACGAAAACGGGAAAGATTGTAAAGAAGGAGGGTGCAAATACGAAATCACTGCCACTAATGGTGAAATATCAAGTCCCAATTATCCGGACTATTATCCTAGTCGAAAAGACTGTATCTGGCTGTTTAGTACAACCCCAGGACATAGAATAAAAATAGTTTTTATAAATTTCGAAATGGAACCCCACCAAGAGTGTTCATACGACCATATAGCTTTCTATGATGGAGATTCACCAGACAGCAATACATTAGGTAATCAATAAGAAAATTTTTCGGGAATTCTCATCCACCCAGAAGAAACATCGAATGAACTGTTGTTGTTTTGTTTTAGGTCGATTCTGTGGATCAAAACTGCCTCACCCAATAGTCGCTTCCGGCAATCAACTCTTCATGGTCTTCAAATCCGATGCTTCAGTTCAACGTAAAGGTTTCCTAGCTACTCACTCTACCGTATGCGGAGGACGATTGCAAGCGACCCTCGACATGAAACACTTCTATTCTCACCCAAAATTTGGAAGCGGAAATTATTACGACAAGGCTGACTGCGATTGGACAGTGGAAGCCTTACCGGGATATAACGTACACCTAATGTTTTTGACCTTTGATCTAGAGGATGAAAAGGATTGCGGCTATGACTATGTCGAAGTTTTTAGTGGGCTTGATGCCAGTGGACCATCTTACGGAAAATACTGCGGGAGTACAGTAAGTTTCAAAATATTTTTACCATTGAATCAGGACATTAACCAAAAATAATTCTTCATTTTTACAAATTTTAGAAACCCACGGATATTATATCAATGCATGATGCACTCCTAATCCGCTTCCAAACTGATGATTCAATGGCTAGCAAAGGATTCAGCATAGCTTATGAAGCAGTGGAACCGTACGGAAGTGAGGAGGAAATATGATTTCAAAAATTTTCGAAAATATTCGACGAACTATTTAATCTGATCATGTACACATGAAAGTAAGCAACCTTAATGAGGAAGGCAGTACATATATAGTAATTGTTAGATTAAAAATTTCTAATAAACACATTAAATGTGCCATCAACAGTAGGTTGGTATTAAAAATGAGTACTCTGTCAGTTAAAGGAAGCATTTCTTCTTAAAATGCAAAATAATAATGTTCTGATTAGGATAGGTACTCTACAATTAATGATACGACTGAAATTCGTATAAGACATGATCGTCACAGAATTATATGGTATTCAGTATAGCGTAGTTTGAGGTATGTCTAATCGTAAGTGTGAAATGTGTGATTTTAAACAATAAGCTACGGTAAAAAGTCAATTGCAAAAATGAGACACAGCAATAAGCTTTTTTTATAACGCAGTACCTAGTGTATACTGATAAAAATAAAACTGTTGATCTAATTCTTTTTGTACGAAATTCATATTGGAAAAGAAATTATTTTACATTCGCAAAACTGGAACAGTAGGTCAACGTAAAACTAAATAATTGGAACGTGTATTTGTAATCAAGCTACCTACAAAATAGGAAAGTACTTCAGTACCTAATCCAATTTCTTAAGGTAATATAGGCAGAAACTATTCAAAGTACCTAATGCGAAAGTTAAATAAATTATTAATGTTAACATTAGTGCCAAAAATCTCCAACTACCTATTATTATTATTAATAATATTATTACTTGGTAGATACTTTAGAGATACAGTAAATAATAATCAATAGTCCAGTTAGTTAATTTTTTAATGATTTTTTGTAATAGTAGCAATGGTCAATTAGTATTTTTGGAATATGTATGTTATAACT
>NW_020438895.1:153940-166036 GCF_000699045.2 Agrilus planipennis
TAACTTAATTCCTTATTCCGATAGCTCTTTTCTATACCTATGTGTTTTCT
This sequence comes from Agrilus planipennis, assembly GCF_000699045.2. Classification (NCBI taxonomy): domain Eukaryota; kingdom Metazoa; phylum Arthropoda; class Insecta; order Coleoptera; family Buprestidae; genus Agrilus; species Agrilus planipennis. The sequence goes on from NW_020438895.1 coordinate 153,991, forward strand.
AGTCTCAACAAAGTTAGTCAAAGACTTCTTTCAACGGTTTTTGTTGTTTTTCCTTGGTTATTTTGCCCGCCAAAGTCAAGGGACGCCGAAAAGACTTGCAATATTGATATATTATGTCATTGTATTGAACACAAGGGGAAGAGGGGCGCTAGAACCGAGCTTTGCTCCTGGAGAAATTATTCTGGACGGAACCCTGTTCATATTGTTGTATTTTTATAGTGACGAACGAAATTTAATTTAATCTATTGTCAACAGTATTGATATAAATGTTTGCTGTATTTAATTAAAGTCCTTTTTAAAAATCTTTCGTATTATTCCAAAATATTGATATTCTGTGACAATTGTTATAAAATTTTTGAAAGATCAACTAAGTGTCTGGAAATACTACCAGATTTCTCCAGTCGACGAATTCTTTTTTTTATCTCTTTTTTGGTAAGAAATGATAAATTGGTACACACGAATTTTACACTGCACCTGTACCGTAATATCGTCTTTTTGTAAACCGAAATATGACGTAAGAATTAAAAAATAGAATTGTATTGAAATCTCAACGCGTGGAGACGTACCTGTCATCTATCTATAAAGCGTATTTGAATGACAGCCATTTTTAATATTCCAATTGAATTGAATGCTTCGATTTACAGAGCAACAATTACATATTCATTGAAAAATATATAATACGCGAAATCAATGTTAAGTTTGTGGCGTTGCCGACTTCAAAATATCCAAATAAGACAAAAATTCTTATTTTCTTTGTTCATAAGTAATTTTCAAGCCAAGAATTGCCATTTTTGTTTGGATTTAGACATATTGTAGACTTTAGTTAAATACAAGCATGATATTTGAAGGAAATTACGACACATCGTAAAATTATTGAAATATTACTAATGTTATTCATTTTTCTTTATTAGTGTCCGCTGCAATTCCTACCTGACATCTCTTTTCTGTGCTTATGATATTCTGTACAACTGTCTTTAAAGCCCTTTAAAAATGCTGGCAACATTCTCATATTTTGCTTGTGTGTATCTCTTTCTGTTACACATTAATTTTCTTTATTAGTGTCCGCTGCAATTCATACCTGACATCTCTTTTCTATGTTTACGATATTCCCTACCTACAACGTCTATCGTGAGTAAATGTAGGCGTTCTTTCAGAAATAACTCTGGTCTAATTAGTAAGTAGAAAGAAGAAAGTAAATGAGACAGTTTTACTGCGAATTATGCCAATTTTGATCATCCCAACTACAGCACACTCAACTTAAGCTAAATTTGGAGTAGCTACGTCTGAGTGTAAACGCAAATTCGTGCTTACGATTTAATATTTCTACAGTTATAGCAATAATCGTACCACATAGCGGTTCATTGCGGTGACAAATCCAATAATAAGGGATAAAATATTCAGACCACATTGGACAATCAGCTGCCGAATAACACCAATCGTGATGCTGACAACACCTGATAAAAACAATCATGTTAATATAATTCTACTTCTACTAGTAATAATTAAGATTAAATAACTTCAAGTAAAGCAGCTTGCATGTAGGTGTATTATATATGTTAGTGATTTTGTCCTAAATTAGTGAAACAGTGAATTACTAGAAATAGCGTGGTAAACGTCATCTTTAGGGCATTTTGCTACCTTTAATGGAATTCAAAAATGTTTAGCAAGGTCCATAAGGATATAGACTTATCCTAACCTTACGTGGTAGGCACGTCACCATCCAGGACAAAAGTTCATGGTGGTCAAGTCACAGCATAAATAAATGCAGCAGTGATATCTATCTGTAGTAAATTGCTACCTTTAGTGGATCTAATTCCGTACTACAGATGGCGTTTACCACTCTGTTTGTAATTAATTATAAAATGCATTTTAAAGCAGCAGATAGAGTGGGTGATGTGGTTCTGCATTTTGTTGAAATTGTTTATACGACGTGTTGAGGAAAAATTCAAACTATTTGAGTGGTGAAAAGCTTTTAATTATGTAATAGCCAAGCTGACGTTTCGTTACGTTAAAAAATTTTGTCAACGCTGAAAAGGAAGATGATGATAACACAAAATGTTTTATTCCCCCATAAATTAATCACCTGTGCCAATAGACATACTGTTTAGTTTGCTTACTTATCTATTCCATCAACAGCAATTCCAGAGCCTAGAAATCCACAGTAACACCCGTATTTTTTATAAGTTAAGGGGTTGCATCCCGTCGCACAACTGATCATGTTGAACAAGCCAAATACACTTCGCTTTGGACGGGTATCGTTCTGATTTGAAATGTTTAAATCATTCAGAATTTCACTTTTGGATTTTTCAAATTTGAGTATCATTTCAGAAGCATTACTGTAAGTGAAAATTATACTGAGAATAGAAATTTTTTACACCACCCTACATTTAAAAAATTGAAAAATTAATTAACATATCCACTGAAGAGAAAAATTTCATTAGGCGGACTTGTTGTCATTTAAACAAAAAATTATATAATTACTCGCAGGAGACCCTTTATCCCTTTAGGAAGGTTTCTATTGTATGAAATGGTTCAGCAAAACCATATATCATACAAAAGAATCTTTTTTCTTTTATGCATGTCGTGGACATCCACCATTTGCTACTTATGTTCTTACAAATAAAAGTTCAATTTTATTGTAGGTACTGACTTACTAAGGTTGTGGCGATGCAATTTGAGATGGCTCAAATGGTTTGCCAGTTCTTGCAAGATACACATTGAAATTTTGCAAACGAGGTTTTTCAACGACAACTAGCGTTAGTAAAACTTTTTGTATTGTAGAAGGATTACTACTGTTACCGTATTTTGTAGCATCTGAAACAACAAAAACTTTATACACTAATGCCCACAAATATATGACAACTGTAGGTACAAATACATCCAGAAAGAATCTAAAAATCAGTATCAATAATTTTGATTGGTATTTCCCTCTTCATCATTTTGTATCGGATGGGTCTTGCTGTCGAATCTTGCTTGTCAAATAGATTTTAATTTAAAAATTTTAAAAGAGGAAAAATCACTCTATACACTGTCTTTCGAATCGGACTATTTTAGACTATTGCAGAAATAATTATAAGAGGTGTCTATGAGTAGTGATGGGTTGTATTCTCGCCTGGAGCATCAAAATTGACTAATATTGCATCAGAAGTAGTAGTTAAGAGGAGTAGAGGTGGACCTAGATTATTAGACTACTGTTTACAAATAGTTAAGGATTTAGAATATTCCAGTTTAAGGAATAACGAAGATTAGCTCAGGATAGGGAAAATGGAAGTGCGTCTCCAACTAAAAAGATGATGATCCAAGTAAAAATAAGCAGTGAATTATAAAATATATATTTTTAGCCCAAGAGATTCATTTTCTGCATTTGCTTTTAGTCATGAATTTAATCTATGCAAATTTTGAAAGGTGTTGAGGTCCAGCAGCTCATATACCCGACAGCCCACTGAGACTGGTGTTGTTTTCGAAAAAATCCCCTAGGAAGTCATTTAGATAATGAATGTCATGGTCTGCGAGAGACCTCAATGCAAGAATGACAAATAGATGAAAAACAGTCGTAACCAGGCGAGAAACAATGGTATATCTCTTATTGTTAGTTCTCATTTTACTTGAACATGAATGAAACACACATTTAATATAAATAGATGTATGAACTTATGCATATATTCATATAAGTCAGTACGTAAAAATATTTTTTTAGCATCTTGAACGACAATTTTCCAAAACTGCGTCACAGAAACTAATCAGTGACAACTGTAATTTAACATATTTATTAAATTTAGGAAAAAGAAATAAATTTTCATCAAGATCGAGTACAGGTGAAACAATATTAGTAACTAAACAATAGCAAACACTCAAATAGCAAATGTTAAAAAAGGAGATCATCTATTACTTCCTGAGCCATCAATTATGGAAATAATTTGTAAATTTAATGATTACTCCAAGCCTTATGTAGATACCGTAAGCATTTGTTTATTGTTTCTTACATTCAACTGCAATAAAAGTAACTACTCCTCGCAATACAATAAAGAATGTTAAGCATCAGTTACAAAAGGAAAACATTTATTATTATGAGGTTTATTATATATTGTGCAGTGCCACTTTCTGAATAAGTTCGCCGTTATATCAATTTTCTCTTTTAATTTGAAGCTGTTCCCCAAAAAAGTATCGAAGATGTTCAAACAAACTTTGTAATATTGACAGTTGTAAACAAGATATTCTTTTCAAAAACTTAATTATTTGATAAGAAAAAACTTTTGACAACAGAGTTAATTTACGGCAATACAACAGTTTGCGATACCCGCGGATGAAAAACAAGTTAATTAAAAATGTCTCTTCTATTATTATTAAAGGCATACAAGATGTTCTAAAGACTGCTACAGTGCGCGATTTTTAAAGAAAATTTTTATATTACCCATTTTCCCCTACATCAGAACTAAAATGAAAAATTGATTATTACACAGAAAAGTAAAGAACGTATAATTTTTTAATTTATAGGAAGGTTCTGTTTTTAAAAATGTTAATTACTTTATCAATTATAAATTGTCTGAGCCACTCAGAGCGTAGATATTTCGTTATCGGAATATGTAAATTTACCTAGCTATACCTACCTTATTAATGTAAAAATAAGTTTCTATAACTTGAAACACCTACTTTCTTATGTAACAGAAATGTAATGATCAGTTATGTAACCAGTTAAAATAATATTAATTAATGCTTAAAACTAAAATGTTACATTCTGAATTTACACACCCATACGACTTACGCTTCAAAGACTTTTACATGATGAAGTACTCAACCATAACAAAACACACTTTAGGTTTTAAGATGCTATAAGTAAAACAATTTTGAATTGTGCTAATGTTTTCCAAACAAAAAAGAATTTATTCTTTGTCGCTAAAAATTGTCATAATACAAAGATTTATTTTAATTCTTTATTAGGTATTTAATNGTGGATTAACTTTTCAAATTAATTCATACTTTAGACTTTATTTAAAGATTATTTAAAAGCAATTTTTACAGAAAAACGTAAAAACGTAAAAATATTACTCTAATAGTTAGAGAACTACACGTACCATGTTGTATTCCCACATCAGTGATCCTCAATGTTCCACCTTTAATCATAGCCTCATAATTTGGCTTTATTTGCGTTAAATCTTGACATAGTAAACCATACATTTGACCCATCTGACCACTTTCTTCAAAAACAAAAAGAATGTGTATGTCCTTTATAAGAGCTCTATGCACGGTGGAATGCCATGATTGAGTTACTCTCCTTGCAGTTGTTGTTAGAGCTTCCCAATGATACTCAATGTATGGGATTATTTCTCTGTCTTTACTGAATAGCGTTCTATTAGTCCCTTCTTTAACACTCTGTTGTTGAAGATTTGCTAGTGCAGTAACACACATTTGAGGTATTTCTATAACATAACGGAGAACCATTTCGATAGCAAAATATTTATTAATGTGAAAACTATTTGTAATGTACTCACGTGCTTGGCTTTTCCTAAAGCTTTCTAGGCCTGTTGGTGAACAATTTTTACACAAAAACACATAATTTGCTAGAAATGGCACTAACTTTCCAAGCTGATAACCAATGCAAGATTCATGAAACCACCGACTGCAGTTTGCACAAAGAAGTTCCACTATATTTAAATTACGTTCTTTTCCACTGCAATATGATAAACGTTGTTGTTTTTAGTCATTAAAAACAAAAATTATGCTTACAAACTATGTACATAACCTCAATCATATTATTGGTTAAAAATTATCTTAAAAAATACTTTAAATAATACACACCAATAGCAATTGCTGTTTGTTTCGTATTTTTTGTCAGTTTTATCATCTTCATTTGTTTTATTTGATACTAACAAATCATTTTCTATTTCCGGCTTATTTGCTTGAAAGCATTCACTTGTTTTTGCGGTGGAAGTTGAATTATCGGACCTACAAAACAAAATTAATAAGGAAACATTTCAGAAATTAGTTTGTAAACTTACTTTGTTTCATTTTCTTCTGCCATATCTTAGAATTATGCTGAATAAACACTTTTTTATTATACTAGGTTAAGTATTGTACTATTCAACGAACAACAACAAACCAAGCTATATGTACACTAATAACACTGTCGCTGATTAATAATATTTTTATTTTATTGCTTGTTACCTTATCTCGAATTAGATTTTTGAAAAATATGAAAAAACGACTATTTACAAATTTCAAATCCTTCCCAACTCCTAACAATGAACGTCATAGATACAAAGAAAAGCAGTCAGCCTTCTATGATCGAGAAAAACCAGATACAGGGTGTTATAAATTTAAGCTACAAAATTCTTATTGTAACTGCCTATTAATTCTAGAAAAGAAAGCTATTACAGAAAAAAAACAATTATGCAGTCTAATTGACAAATATTGTAAAAAATAATACGATCCATTAAACCACGACGAAAAATTAAAAATAAATTATTCACAAAGGTATAAGCTTTATAACTAATTATGACAATAATAATGCGTATAATTCTTGAGAAAATCTAATTGAACCCTTAAATTTCATCTTAAGGATTTTGTTTTGTACCACATTCGGCAATGGGCCCTAAAAATCTCATCATTAAGAACATTCAATGAAAATTCTGCATTTTCCACTCTTCCAGTTGTATTTAGAGTGACACTTTCGTTTCAAATGTCAAAGAAAATTTCAGTGAAATGCCATTTATTACATTATTTTCTCCAGTTATTTCATGGATTCAAGAAAGTGTATCTCATTCCATCACGGGTAATGCCGTACAAGGCACCAGTGGGATTGAAGGAATTTTTCTGCCCCTCAACGATGAAAATGATACTTTTCACAACATAAAAGAGATAACAGACGTTGACTTTAATGAAAGCGAAGTAAAATTGAGCGTAACAGAAACTAGCGACGACAGTGAAAGTAATGACATAACGAGATATAATGATAACGTAGAAAGTTTAACTGATGATATACAAAATAGCGACAATGTCGAAATCATTGATGAATCGTGTGAAGAACATTTCCCATTCGAAGAAACGGAAGATACTGAAGAAGATGACTTTGTATCAGTAAAATCCGAAAATGGAAGTGAAATTTTCCCATACAAAAATGACCAAATTAGCATATTTGACATGTATAAAAGATCCTCGGTGATAAACAAGAAACTTTCCGGATTTAATTCTCAATTTTCACCTTCAGTCAGAAAATATACTTCCTCAATCCGAAAACCGCTGGTTACTAAAGAAGAAATACGAGCACTCACTAAATTTTATAAAAAAGTTAATCCTAACTATACCCCAAATGAAAGAAAAAGAATCATCCCACGAAGCGAAGAAGAAAGAGAAGCTGTGGCCGATACATTGCGGTTTGTTGAATGGTATAAGAGTAAATTTTCGTGAAATATTTAAATTATATTAAAAATAAATTGGTTATGTTTTATTCTTCTTTGTACTTCGGACAAATTAACATGCTTTTACAATTCTGTACCAAAAAAAGGTAAAAGAACGCCATTACTGTATGACATAAAATTTGGCACTGTTTGTCGGCATTCACTTCGGGGCCAAAAGTGTGAATGTTACTTCAATGGCGAAATTTCATAAAATTACGAAATTTTGCCGAGTACACTTCTTTTCTTTCGATTGTTAGTGGTGATTCGCTTGTTTCTTCTTGCGGTAAACACAAACCACTCTAGGTGATTATGGTAACCTTTTATTGCTGGTTAATTGGATCAAAAAATTAAAAAAGGAAATAAAATATCTCACAATAGACGATTCTATAGGGCACTTAACTCAATCATTTGCCAAGTTATCCACTATTAACGTAACATTGGCCATTTTTATTACATTGTATTGCCTACAAACATAATTTATTGTTACGATATAATAAACAATTAAATAAAATTACATTTTTACTGTCATATCGTAAGTACATCACATCAAATGAATCTTGTTAAATTACACGGATGGCAAAATAATATTTCATACAAACGTTTATAGTTATAAATAATTTATTTATAAAGTTTATTACGCGATATCATAAGATGTTTTGCAGGAGCCTTAATGGCGATGACGTGCAAAGGGCTCTTGATGAAGGACAAAGATATCTACTCAGACACATAGCAAACTTCCTATCACATTCGCAAAGTTTATACGCACAAGACGTGGGCCCACCCCATTCACCATGATGTATAGCTGCAAGAGACTCTTTTTTATAATTCATACGACATTTTATTGTAATTCGGTTTACTGATAGAATTAACCATTCCAATGGAGAGTTTGGAAGAATTTTTTCAAAAAAAATGAGTTAGAATTAGGGATGCAATGTAGAGAAGTAAATATTAGGAAGGGAGTCAGGCAGGGATGCACACTGTCACCGCTACTTTTTAATCTATACATCGAAGACACGATCAACATCATTAAAGACAGTAGTACTACTGTAGGGATAGATATACAGGGGCAAAAAATTAGTATGCTTAGATTTGCAGATGATGTAGCAAGGAGAACCTAGAGATAGCTTTAAATAAAATGGAAACGGTAGTGACAGATCAGTAGGTACTGTATGAAAATAAATAAAAGAAAAACTAAAATACTGGTATGCAAGGGAAGAAAAAGTAGGGAATGTAGACGTACGAAATTAAAACAGAACAGAGCACATTATTTCTGAAATACTAATGTACTAGCATTTTCTTAAGAGATCTAAAGAAACCACAAAAGCCTTACATCAGCTGCTAATGCTGGTGGATGGGTTGTCCCTCCTTAGCACTCCCGAGAGCAAGGCGAAAGGTTCTTTTAGTAATCGTGGAAGTACGCGGGAAATGACTGGAGGTGAAAAAGATGAGACAGACGTGAGAAAAAGCAGAACACTGTCTATGGAATATTACTGCACCAGCATTTGCTTAGGTGATCTAAGGAAACCACAGAAAACCTTGGACCAGCTATTAATACTGGTGGCCGGACAGTTCCTCCATACTACGCCGGAAGTCAGAACGGAAGGTCCTCTTCAGCATTCTTCGAGGAATTGTTGGAATGGGTGAGTGGTAGTTGAAGTGAGATAGATGAGACGGCTGCATTCTAAGGAAACCACAAAAAAAAACATGGACCAGCTACTAATGTTGGTTGCCGGGCAGTATGAGACCGATGAAATTAAGATAGAAAAAGTCAGAACATTATCTGTGGAATATTACTTCGCCAGCATTTGCCTGAGCGGTCTAAGGAAACCACAAAATATGGGCGTACATTCCCTCTTTACTACGTAGGAGGCCAGGGCGAAAAGTCGTCGTCATCTTCAGCGTCTTTTTAGGAATTGTGATATTGGAATTGTGGCGACAAGATGAGACGGACGAAATTCAGAAAATCGCCAAGTTATCCAAGGTAGTGTGACCGTTTCTGCAAGGCAGAACTGAGGTAGAGTCTTGGAGAAATTAGTAGCGGGTGGTTATGCAATCATCTAAAAAGCATCTACTTTATTACTAGGAATATCACCCCAATATTTTTGATATAGATATCTATTTTACGCTAAAACAATGCAATTTACCGTAGGTACCCATTAAAAAATGCATATTTTGCATGAAATCGACCTTTTCAGTTTTTCTGTAACTTTTAAATTAATGTTTATTTTTTAAAAAATATTGTTGAAGATTCTTGTTTAGAGCTTGTTAATTCTATCCATAAACCGAATTTTAATAAAATCCATTAACTTAATTCCTTATTCCGATAGCTCTTTTCTATACCTATGTGTTTTCTAGTCTCAACAAAGTTAGTCAAAGACTTCTTTCAACGGTTTTTGTTGTTTTTCCTTGGTTATTTTGCCCGCCAAAGTCAAGGGACGCCGAAAAGACTTGCAATATTGATATATTATGTCATTGTATTGAACACAAGGGGAAGAGGGGCGCTAGAACCGAGCTTTGCTCCTGGAGAAATTATTCTGGACGGAACCCTGTTCATATTGTTGTATTTTTATAGTGACGAACGAAATTTAATTTAATCTATTGTCAACAGTATTGATATAAATGTTTGCTGTATTTAATTAAAGTCCTTTTTAAAAATCTTTCGTATTATTCCAAAATATTGATATTCTGTGACAATTGTTATAAAATTTTTGAAAGATCAACTAAGTGTCTGGAAATACTACCAGATTTCTCCAGTCGACGAATTCTTTTTTTTATCTCTTTTTTGGTAAGAAATGATAAATTGGTACACACGAATTTTACACTGCACCTGTACCGTAATATCGTCTTTTTGTAAACCGAAATATGACGTAAGAATTAAAAAATAGAATTGTATTGAAATCTCAACGCGTGGAGACGTACCTGTCATCTATCTATAAAGCGTATTTGAATGACAGCCATTTTTAATATTCCAATTGAATTGAATGCTTCGATTTACAGAGCAACAATTACATATTCATTGAAAAATATATAATACGCGAAATCAATGTTAAGTTTGTGGCGTTGCCGACTTCAAAATATCCAAATAAGACAAAAATTCTTATTTTCTTTGTTCATAAGTAATTTTCAAGCCAAGAATTGCCATTTTTGTTTGGATTTAGACATATTGTAGACTTTAGTTAAATACAAGCATGATATTTGAAGGAAATTACGACACATCGTAAAATTATTGAAATATTACTAATGTTATTCATTTTTCTTTATTAGTGTCCGCTGCAATTCCTACCTGACATCTCTTTTCTGTGCTTATGATATTCTGTACAACTGTCTTTAAAGCCCTTTAAAAATGCTGGCAACATTCTCATATTTTGCTTGTGTGTATCTCTTTCTGTTACACATTAATTTTCTTTATTAGTGTCCGCTGCAATTCATACCTGACATCTCTTTTCTATGTTTACGATATTCCCTACCTACAACGTCTATCGTGAGTAAATGTAGGCGTTCTTTCAGAAATAACTCTGGTCTAATTAGTAAGTAGAAAGAAGAAAGTAAATGAGACAGTTTTACTGCGAATTATGCCAATTTTGATCATCCCAACTACAGCACACTCAACTTAAGCTAAATTTGGAGTAGCTACGTCTGAGTGTAAACGCAAATTCGTGCTTACGATTTAATATTTCTACAGTTATAGCAATAATCGTACCACATAGCGGTTCATTGCGGTGACAAATCCAATAATAAGGGATAAAATATTCAGACCACATTGGACAATCAGCTGCCGAATAACACCAATCGTGATGCTGACAACACCTGATAAAAACAATCATGTTAATATAATTCTACTTCTACTAGTAATAATTAAGATTAAATAACTTCAAGTAAAGCAGCTTGCATGTAGGTGTATTATATATGTTAGTGATTTTGTCCTAAATTAGTGAAACAGTGAATTACTAGAAATAGCGTGGTAAACGTCATCTTTAGGGCATTTTGCTACCTTTAATGGAATTCAAAAATGTTTAGCAAGGTCCATAAGGATATAGACTTATCCTAACCTTACGTGGTAGGCACGTCACCATCCAGGACAAAAGTTCATGGTGGTCAAGTCACAGCATAAATAAATGCAGCAGTGATATCTATCTGTAGTAAATTGCTACCTTTAGTGGATCTAATTCCGTACTACAGATGGCGTTTACCACTCTGTTTGTAATTAATTATAAAATGCATTTTAAAGCAGCAGATAGAGTGGGTGATGTGGTTCTGCATTTTGTTGAAATTGTTTATACGACGTGTTGAGGAAAAATTCAAACTATTTGAGTGGTGAAAAGCTTTTAATTATGTAATAGCCAAGCTGACGTTTCGTTACGTTAAAAAATTTTGTCAACGCTGAAAAGGAAGAACAATAAATAGTCTCTAGATAAAAACACTGGTTCACTTTGTGTGTTTTTTTATATAATTTGTCATTATTTCACCTAGCAAACTACATTGCTGCTTATTCAAAAACCTCGTATTACAATGACTGATTTTACTATAAGAATTGGTGCCTACTGTTGTTAAACCTGTCAGACCTCATTATTGCACATTATAACAACTTTTCAAACATTCATTTACAACAATTTCTTTTTAGAAGTCATTAATTCAATGAAAATGTATTTTAA
>NW_020438895.1:168736-174669 GCF_000699045.2 Agrilus planipennis
TTAACAGCAAAAGTAGTATCATCACTAATTAATCATCTATTAATCAGTTAATTATTTTATTTTGTCCTTTTAATTTTTTTTACAAAAAAGAAATGTTATTGATATCTCATATTGATCCTAATACAATTACCAATAATACCTAAATCTGCACGCCGAATAATAATAATTATCATAAGGTGGCTAAATAATAAATAATTTACCCAAAGGCTCTTCTTAACGATAAAAATTGTAATTCATATTCATACCTGTTAAACTGCGGTGGAAAACTATTATAGAAAATATAAATAGCAATGTTCGGTTTCTGCAACGTCTACTAACAGTTTCGGACATTACAAATTTTTCCAACATTATCCAATTTTGGTTAGAATCACAAAATATTAAAATTTATCTTTGCAATTTATAAAAAAAAATGCAAATGTCCAAGATCAAAGGCAACGTTTGAAAAAATTAACTTTCACTGAATCCATTTTCAGCGCGGACTCCGTAACGCACGTGTAGAACACGGAGCAGACACATTCACATGTGCTGCTTGCTCTTCAAATGGTACTTTTACCTTCAATGGGCAATTACTATTATGCGTTATGGTTCTAAATCACGTCACGAACTGAAAATCACAAGATGACAAAAATCCTAAGCATTTTCCTTTTCTCTTTAACAACTCGTTTATTATTATCAAACAAAAGAAGTGGTGGAAATGGTTGACTTAAGTTACTACGTAAATTGCTTAAATAACATAAAAAACAACTCTATAAATGAAGAAGAGAAGGGAGAAGTAAATCTTTTTTATAGTTTATCTAAAACTTGTGAACCCCTACGTATAACTTCTGAACACTTGAATTTGTCCTAACTAGAAATTACTACAAATGGCCTGGTAAACGCCACCTGTAGTACGATGCTACATTTTAGGATTACGTATGCTCCAACAAGGTCCATTTAAATGTATGGATATCTACTTGCTAAAACGAATCCCGGCGTAGCTAACCTCAACGTGATAAGCACGTTACCATAATCGAATAAAATAATTCGAAGTGGTCTGTATTCTGTCGAAACTGCCAGACGCCGATCGCGATTTCGATCTTGTTGGATCTCATCAGCGCGTTGCAGACAGCTCCTTGTTGGAGCATACGTATTCCTAAAATGTATCGGGTTGTTCGGAAAGTCATTTCGTTTTTTCCCGACAGAGGATTTAATTGTATTCTTTTGCACCCAACTTCACATTTAAGCCGTATAATTTTTATATGCTTTGAGAGCTCATATAGCAAGGCTTGTGTGTGAAAAATTCCAATTAATTCTACGCAGTAGTTTTTGGTTGGTGCCCTTTTAAATATGGAGAGCGATAAGCAGCATTTTCGACATATCTTACTGTTTTACTACAGAAAGGGTAAAAATGCTGTTCAAGCCAGAAAGAAATTGACTGATGTGTATGGAGAAGGTGTGTTGACAGTACGCCAGTGCCAGAACTGGTTCGCTAAATTTCGATCCGGCAATTTTGATGTCGAAGATGCACCACGTTCGGGAAGGCCGGTTGAAGCTGATAAAGACGCGATAAAGGCATTAGTTGATGTGAACCGGCGAATAACAACACGTGAGATCGGATTGAGGTTAAATTTATCAAATTCAACAGTTTATGACCACTTGAAAGGCCTGGGATTATCCTCGAAGCTCGATGTATGGGTTCCCCAAACAACTATAAAATATTTATTTTAAATGGAAAATGTATTTCCATATTTAATATTTGATATTTCTATTCTCCTAACCCCCTTCCCCTCAATACTGGATTGGACAACTGCCCATTTGACCTTTGGTGTCATTCACCACTGCAATAAAAAAGATGTAATTGCGAAATTCACATGGTCAATTACCTAGATGAGCGTATACATACATACGTGTGTTAGAGTATAAATCCCATCAGAAGACTTACATCATGAAATTAATCATTTTGTGCAATAGTCAAGCAACGAAATATTTTAATTAATTATGGTTTTCTCAATCTCGCCGGCTGCATACATAAATATGTCTTACGATATTTAATTTAAAAGAAATATTGTTCAAGTCATAGTAACTTTCACCGAAACCACGTTAAATACGGTATGGATAAAAATAAAAAAAGTATCGCCAAGGGATACATTATTCATTTTTAATCCATACTAATCGCAAATTCTCCATTCAAACTAATGTAAAACATTTTTTTTTTAATCAACACAGTCTACTTCCCACCATGGCTTTTAATGTTACTTTTCATTTCGATATTAAAGTGAAGACCTGTTTGAATTTTATCATGATTTAAATATTTGTTGTTGTATATCGCACAATCCTGAATATTCATGAAGGACAGGGGTAGCAATTGCTTAATTCATCACTGCCTGCGCAAGAATATCAAAAGCGCCATACTGGATTCGGATGGTAAAAGTCCTTGCATATTTCAAAATGCTAGGCTCATACATACGTAACAATTAGGTATTTATGTAACGTGGAATTGTATTGAAAAATGAAGTGTAAGGTCGCGAGATTGGACTAATTCTCTTCGTCCAACACACTTTACAACAACATCTTAATTACACCAATCCCTACATCAAAAAAAAAACCACAATCCAAATTCACTAAAAGAGCTATCGATAACAACAACCCTACATCAACAAGAACCCTAAGCTACGCTCCTCAACGAATAGATTCCTCGGGTAATGATATATTGGGTTTTAAACAAAACCAGACGTTGGACCAGAAAAAGATAACAACGTGGAAAAAGATAAAATATGCTATTCCATAATAAGTGAAACGTTTGGAGTTAGCATTAAAATATTAAGAAATGGTAAGACACCAGGTATAGATGGGTATAGTAATTAATTCCAAAAGGAATGCTAATTTCTTTTATATGTACATTATGTAATTGTGTACTCTTGACCTCTTTGTTATTTTGCATATAAATTTAACAAGTTCGTTGTAGGTACATGACACAGGAGGTCACGGTAATTTAAACTAATTTGATAATTAAATTAACTTGAATTTCAAACTACAACCTCCATACTCTAATATCTTTCCATTACTTTTCTTATCGGTGTTACCACACCGAGGTACCGATGTACGTATGTTTTAAATAGGTTTTTATGTTATATTATAGTAAACTTAAGCAAAAGTGTATTGTTTTTGTATTGGAAAGGATAATCCACGGACGTTACCTCTACGAGCGTGGCCCATTATCCTTTAAAAATTCTGGTCGATAACGGTAAAACGTAAAATTTAAAACCATAAGCATTTAACTTCAATTATGCGCCGTTCTTATTTAATAATACAAAAATATCTTTTGCTTTTTACTTTTACTGTTTTGATTTTAGTNGTGGCGTTGCCGACTTCAAAATATCCAAATAAGACAAAAATTCTTATTTTCTTTGTTCATAAGTAATTTTCAAGCCAAGAATTGCCATTTTTGTTTGGATTTAGACATATTGTAGACTTTAGTTAAATACAAGCATGATATTTGAAGGAAATTACTACACATCGTAAAATTATTGAAATATTACTAATGTTATTCATTTTTCTTTATTAGTGTCCGCTGCAATTCCTACCTGACATCTCTTTTCTGTGCTTATGATATTCTGTACAACTGTCTTTAAAGCCCTTTAAAAATGCTGGCAACATTCTCATATTTTGCTTGTGTGTATCTCTTTCTGTTACACATTAATTTTCTTTATTAGTGTCCGCTGCAATTCATACCTGACATCTCTTTTCTATGTTTACGATATTCCCTACCTACAACGTCTATCGTGAGTAAATGTAGGCGTTCTTTCAGAAATAACTCTGGTCTAATTAGTAAGTAGAAAGAAGAAAGTAAATGAGACAGTTTTACTGCGAATTATGCCAATTTTGATCATCCCAACTACAGCACACTCAACTTAAGCTAAATTTGGAGTAGCTACGTCTGAGTGTAAACGCAAATTCGTGCTTACGATTTAATATTTCTACAGTTATAGCAATAATCGTACCACATAGCGGTTCATTGCGGTGACAAATCCAATAATAAGGGATAAAATATTCAGACCACATTGGACAATCAGCTGCCGAATAACACCAATCGTGATGCTGACAACACCTGATAAAAACAATCATGTTAATATAATTCTACTTCTACTAGTAATAATTAAGATTAAATAACTTCAAGTAAAGCAGCTTGCATGTAGGTGTATTATATATGTTAGTGATTTTGTCCTAAATTAGTGAAACAGTGAATTACTAGAAATAGCGTGGTAAACGTCATCTTTAGGGCATTTTGCTACCTTTAATGGAATTCAAAAATGTTTAGCAAGGTCCATAAGGATATAGACTTATCCTAACCTTACGTGGTAGGCACGTCACCATCCAGGACAAAAGTTCATGGTGGTCAAGTCACAGCATAAATAAATACAGCAGTGATATCTATCTGTAGTAAATTGCTACCTTTAGTGGATCTAATTCCGTACTACAGATGGCGTTTACCACTCTGTTTGTAATTAATTATAAAATGCATTTTAAAGCAGCAGATAGAGTGGGTGATGTGGTTCTGCATTTTGTTGAAATTGTTTATACGACGTGTTGAGGAAAAATTCAAACTATTTGAGTGGTGAAAAGCTTTTAATTATGTAATAGCCAAGCTGACGTTTCGTTACGTTAAAAAATTTTGTCAACGCTGAAAAGGAAGATGATGATAACACAAAATGTTTTATTCCCCCATAAATTAATCACCTGTGCCAATAGACATACTGTTTAGTTTGCTTACTTATCTATTCCATCAACAGCAATTCCAGAGCCTAGAAATCCACAGTAACACCCGTATTTTTTATAAGTTAAGGGGTTGCATCCCGTCGCACAACTGATCATGTTGAACAAGCCAAATACACTTCGCTTTGGACGGGTATCGTTCTGATTTGAAATGTTTAAATCATTCAGAATTTCACTTTTGGATTTTTCAAATTTGAGTATCATTTCAGAAGCATTACTGTAAGTGAAAATTATACTGAGAATAGAAATTTTTTACACCACCCTACATTTAAAAAATTGAAAAATTAATTAACATATCCACTGAAGAGAAAAATTTCATTAGGCGGACTTGTTGTCATTTAAACAAAAAATTATATAATTACTCGCAGGAGACCCTTTATCCCTTTAGGAAGGTTTCTATTGTATGAAATGGTTCAGCAAAACCATATATCATACAAAAGAATCTTTTTTCTTTTATGCATGTCGTGGACATCCACCATTTGCTACTTATGTTCTTACAAATAAAAGTTCAATTTTATTGTAGGTACTGACTTACTAAGGTTGTGGCGATGCAATTTGAGATGGCTCAAATGGTTTGCCAGTTCTTGCAAGATACACATTGAAATTTTGCAAACGAGGTTTTTCAACGACAACTAGCGTTAGTAAAACTTTTTGTATTGTAGAAGGATTACTACTGTTACCGTATTTTGTAGCATCTGAAACAACAAAAACTTTATACACTAATGCCCACAAATATATGACAACTGTAGGTACAAATACATCCAGAAAGAATCTAAAAATCAGTATCAATAATTTTGATTGGTATTTCCCTCTTCATCATTTTGTATCGGATGGGTCTTGCTGTCGAATCTTGCTTGTCAAATAGATTTTAATTTAAAAATTTTAAAAGAGGAAAAATCACTCTATACACTGTCTTTCGAATCGGACTATTTTAGACTATTGCAGAAATAATTATAAGAGGTGTCTATGAGTAGTGATGGGTTGTATTCTCGCCTGGAGCATCAAAATTGACTAATATTGCATCAGAAGTAGTAGTTAAGAGGAGTAGAGGTGGACCTAGATTATTAGACTACTGTTTACAAATAGTTAAGGATTTAGAATATTCCAGTTTAAGGAATAACGAAGATTAGCTCAGGATAGGGAAAATGGAAGTGCGTCTCCAACTAAAAAGATGATGATCC
>NW_020438895.1:182718-184232 GCF_000699045.2 Agrilus planipennis
AAAAGGAAGGAGACAACTCTCGGCCAAACTCTTAACCGGTGAGGAGCGTATAATCCGTACAGTACTGCACGGAAAAATTGACTATTTTATCCACTACAATTGCATTGCTCAAATGTGTTGTTATTGGTACCAATTACTACTGAAAATATCAACGAGATGTTTATTTATATTTGAAGACATATTAAAGGCTTTAAGGCTTGTTTTCGACTCGCACTGCTATGCATGATTGAGCAAAGCTTTTAGCAGGTACTGTATGAAAAAGTATGTTTAATGAACAAGAGTCGAGAGTATAATGAGCTTTTTTCTCCCTACCTACGATTTTGCCAGCGCACATCCAAGACATTAGAAGGGGCACATCGCTACAGAAAGTAAATGAAGTATACCTTTCTTGATTTAAAGAAAGTAAAAATGAATGTTTGTTACAGTCCTTAGCAGACGATAACTACCGGTGTGCCACAAGGTACAATACTGAGGCCTTTACTAGTTATCAACAACATCTTCAAAATAAAATTTGCATGGTTTGTTCATATTTGAGATTATGTATAAAATCTATCTATAGTCGTAAAATCTGCTAGTCTCTACATTGCGCTCCATTATTAAACTACGATATTTATCGCAAAATGTAATAGCATCATAACTTACTCCAAGGAGTGGTTTTGTTGAACATAAACTTCAGCATCCTTATGTATGTATTACAACCCAGTCTAGGATCTAATAGCATTACAAATCAATATGCCGGAATATTAGATGCGTCCCCTAACTACTTACACTTTAATTGTGAGACCGCGAATTTCTAGGCTGCCATTAAAGCATAACTCAATTTTTGACGGTAATGGATTCAAACTACATACAGATACAATTAAAAATTTACGGTCTTGCTTTTGTTACATTGAACAGAAAATTAATATTCTTCTTAAAAATATATACAGCTACCTTCTTTTTTTCTAACTCTTTAAATTATAGTAAAACTTTAAAATCAATTGCTGCATATTTTGTCAGTTTCGTTTGTAGTGTTTTGATAATGTGTCTAGTATATAATTAAAATGAATCTGTAAGGAGTTAGATAACTCAAGATGGATGATAACAGCGCAGGATCGAGCTGCTTTTAAGGAGTATGTTAGATACATATTAGAAGCAGGAACAGCCCAACGAATAACACGAAAACCAAAAAACAAGATCCCCTTGACTCCTGCCAAATTTCTGGCGATCAGTCCAGATCTTCCTGAAGAATACACAAACTATTACGAAATACTGCCCAACACACATATGTACACACACATCGATGAGACTACAAGTACAAGTAGAAGATCATCAGGACAGATCTATGTATTGTACGAGGGTGGATTGATAAGTTTCCGGCCTGACCAAGAAAAACAAGGTTTTTAAAAATTTTTTTTTTTTATTTCTCAACATAATCTCCTCCAAGGCTGATACATTTCTCATAGCGGTGTTCCAGTCTATTAATGCCATCTCTATAGACTGATTCGTCAAGCTCCTCAAAATAACCATTTACA
>NW_020438895.1:184956-217308 GCF_000699045.2 Agrilus planipennis
CGTGCTGTCAAACCTACACTAGCAAGGAGATCGGGCTGAAACTATAGCTACAAGCTATCCAAGGATGGTACTATAGAATGTCACCTCAAGGTAGGCCTAGTGGCGTCATCTCTTGGTTAGGCCGGAAACTTATCAATCCACCCTCGTATTAGAAGCAGGAACAGCCCAACGAATAACAAGAAAACCAAAAAACAAGATCCCCTTAACTCCTGCCAAACTTCTGGCGATCAGTCCAGATCTTCCTGAAGAATACACAAACTATTACGAAATACTGCCCAACACACACATCGTTGAGACTACAAGTACAAATAGAATTTTTTTATTTTTATAATTTATTAGTTGTAACAATTTCTTATGATAAATTACAAATTACTTTACAGGGAGAAAGCTAATAGTTCTCGGATAATATTAAAGGACAAAACTCAAACTTGTCAAGGACAAATCAAACTTGGTGCCTTTTGTTAAGATATAACTCTACTTCTTACGTAAAAAAATCAAACCCAAATTCATTAATATTTGTAAACAATTATTTTGTAAATACGCAATACTCTTTGAAGTATTGTAATTACTTTATAGGTTTCCTGCCGTACATTCTGGATACTAATTATAATGTACATTGTACATATTTAGTAATTAACAAGGAATTTAATTAGGCCCAATAAATTTCCAGGATACGTTAAACGAACAGGAGGAGGCCATCATCAGTACTGTTGACCATTTAATTAAACCTTCGTTAGGCTGACCATTCCTTAAGTGATAAAAGTGAATATACGTCGCCAAGCTTTGTCCAGGGCGGCTAAAAGGCTGTAGTAGATAATCCAAAATATTACTTGCAATGTACATAAATGTATATTAAATTTGGAAAACACCATAAAGCATGCATGTTAATTAAATTTATTAACATTGTCCATTTCTAAACAATTATACAGTTCGTTTTAAAGTTTTAATTTTTTTATACGAAGAGGTTGTAGAAGTTTCACACATTGCACAACATTTCACAATGATTTCGATAAACCCTTATAAAAGGTTTCTGGCTAATTTGAAACTAAAGATTAATTCCTAAATCGAACACACAATATGCCACCAAAGTATGTAATTCAACAAACATTTCGTCAATTGTAAACATCTACATTTCACATATATTTGTTTTAACTATTTTTGAATCAACAAGTAAGTATGCAAGGGAAGAAAAAGTAGGGAAAGAGAAAATATAAAGATAGGAGACGAAAAATTAGAAGAAGTGGCCGTATTCAGGTATCTAGAAAGTGAGATAGGTCAGTACGGAAGGACTAGTAGGGATATAAATCAGAGGATAACGCAGGGTCGAGTCGCCTTAAATAAAAAGAAGTCACTTCCATGCCCGCGAACGGTCAATTTAGAAATTCGAAAAAGGTTGTTAAAGGTGTATGTTTGGAGCGCGACGCTGTACGGGTGCGAAACATGGACAGTGGACGCGGCGAAAAAGAAAAGTTAGAAGCGTTCGAAATGTGGTGCTACCGACGAATGATGAGGATACCGTGGATAGAGAAGGTTAAAACTGAAGAGGTATTAGAGTAGGAGAACAGAGGACTCTATGAAAGTCAATAAGAAATAGGCGAGATAGGTTAGTAGAACACCTTCTCAGGCACGAAGGTCTAGTCAGAGACACATTAGAAGCAGAATTGGAAGTTAGAAGGGGTAGAGGTAGACCTAGACTAGATTACAGTTCGCATATAGTTAAGAATATGGGTTATTCTAGTTTTAGGGAAATTCGAAGATTAGCTCAGGATAAGAAAGAGTGGAGGTACGTGTCCAACAACCAGTCTTAGGACTGACGACCTTATGATGATTATAAAGTGATTCATGTGTTTATATTTGACTCATTTTAAGACGTACATATGAAACGCTTTGACATTTCGATTCGCGGCGAGGGTGCCACAATAGCAACAAATTTTCCCTCAATAACCTAAAGTAGTTTATAGTGATTAAAAATTGAAAATCAATTTTCACATTAACATTTTAAGACGTTCTCAGGTCTCTCAGTTGAGTCTCCTATTGAAGTCGATAGGTGAAAAATTTCGCATTATTTTATGAGAGTGCTTCAGAGTTAGTCGAATTTACTGATACCCGTGCTAGAAACAATATTTAATACAATTTCGTGAACCGTAGCGTAATTGTGATAATCCTCTTTAATAAATAATAAAGTCGCTATATTGACTTCTAATCTTTAATAACCCAAATGCGTATTTGTGTCTTTGTGGGGCTACGATAATCAATATCAACAAAATTTGTAATAAAATAAGAGTAACGAAATGTTCACGTATATCATTTACATAATATCACTTCACTACATAATAATTTTCCACGTTTAAATGGTTTTGCGTAATTGTAATTCTCCCCTCATCAAGATCCGACTTTTTGAAATTAACTATTAAAACGTCTAATTAAAAGATGGAACTGTGCCTTGGGCCTATCTTCGATATCCGGGATATTTTGGTTTAATCGAAAATTTTGATTGAAAATCACGAATATTTTCACGTGTTGTATAATCATATGACGTGGTAACGGCCGGACCACGTACAGATGATAGAAAAGGGACAAATGTGTAAAGATAAGACCCGGAAATATATACAATTTCTAGGAAATATATACAATTCCTAGGAAATATATACAATTCCTAGGAAATATATACAATTCTGGGGATATTTAGGAAATCTATAAAATATTGCTTCAACGGTTTTTTAATGCACACATATCCTGGCAAATGTATAGATTTCCTAGGATTTGTATGAAATTCTGACATTGTACTAGGAAATGTATAAAACTAACCCCGCGCACCCATTGACATCTCGAATGTAATATATTTCCGATTGCTATTTAGGAAATGTATAGATTTTCCAAGAAATGTGGCTAATACTATTTATTTCACACATTTCCGGGCGATTTTAGGAATTATATACATTTCCTAGGAATTGTATACAATGACTGATTGCGCACATTTCCGTTAACATATATATAAACTCAAACTTTTCCAACTCAAATCTCTTAAACGCAGTCAGTTAAGGTAAATAGTACAAATTAAAATAATTTGATTATCGATAATTTTGAATTAGCTTTAATCATAACAATTTCCTTTAAAGATATTGACGAATCCACAATAATTGCTTCAATTGCTCGATATTGAAGATGAAGTTAATTGAAACAATAATTGCTTTCACATCAGGATTTTTAAGGTGTTAATAACTAGTGTATTTCCCTCATAATAATGATATAACTTGTTNTAAATACATAACAAAATTAATTTATTAGCAGATAATTAATTATCCGAAACCATAATAGGTTTATGCTTGATCGAAAATATTGTTATCTATTCTAATTTTGAATTATTACAAAAGGTTAGGATAACAGTGAAATAATTAAATAAAAGTAAGTACAATGACTTCCTCCTTAATTAGATACTACCAGTAATTATAAAATAATTTTTCACATTAATGGCGGCAGTTATATCTAAATATTTTTTAAATTCTTTAATGATATGACCTGAGAAACAGCACAGGTTTATTAACGATGACGAGTTTGTAATGAGAATGGTTTTCATTAGCAGAATCCATAGAAGATAATAGACATACTCGTAATTGTTTCTAACAGGTGAAGTTTTTCGATTTTATTACGTATGCCTTTTTGTAGGTAGATAATTTACCCCTTCGTAATGCAAATCAAAGGCAAATATTATATTTTCTTCTACAAGCGTTTTCAAATTGTATATCAATCAAATGATAGGAACTAATAGTTATAAAAACCATGCACCTTTCGTTCGAGTGGGAAAACTACACCTGTAATCTGAAACTACCTCAAAGAAAAATAAACATTTCCCACCCTTATGCCAACGAAAGCTTCTTGCCAATTTTTGATCGAAAAACAAGCATCGATCAATGGCCATGTGTTATAGAATCTGAGAATCCCACATTTCACCAGCTCCACCAATTCTTTTGGTAACACAAGATATCAGAAGTTAAAACCTAAACACTATTTATTTTTTTAATTAAAACGTTATATTCTTATGTACAAAATTTTCTGAAAAGCAGGAAAATAAAATAAAGTTTAGAAATGAAAATGAATAAAAACTGTCCATTTTTTTCTAAGATTGTAAGGTAAGAGTAAATTCAAAGATTTTTACTTATCTATCAATAGAAATAAAAGTTCAATGTCTTGTACTTTAGACATTACATCGGGATACCGATGTAATGTCTAAAGTACAAGACATTGATTTTTCTAAGATTGTAAGGTAAGAGTAAATTCAAAGATTTTTACTTATCTATCAATAGAAATAAAAGTTCAATGTCTTGTACTTTAGACATTACATCGGTATACATGTAAGTGACAGAATGTAATAAAGTTTGAATAATAATTTGCAAGTTTTGTCGCCTTTTGGATACATCTACAATAAGCAAGGTAATACATATGCAAAAACTTATTTATCTCTTTTGTCAAAATCACATATGTACATTTTTGAGTTTAAATGTTTATTTAATGCTCAATTCTAATAGAACGGACGAACAGAACATCCAAATCTTTCACATAATCCTTTAAAACTGAATAGACAATCAGAATATTGAATTATATAGGTAGATATACTCGTTCATCACGTCCAAATTTGGATGATGGGAACGTTATCACACGTATCCACTTACATTTTGGTTTTTACGACATTTTCAATAACTTTATAATTCATACTTTAAACTTGAGAGCATATTTAGTGATAATTGTTTCGATCGGTTTTTAACAATCTTTATTCATTGCACATAATCGACTGATAAATATACATTAGATCAATATTTGGTTTTATCGCCGTTGACCGCAATACACGATTCCAATCGTCAATTCATACTCCGGATCAAAGACTCCAAATATTTAGGAACCAAATCATTACAAATGGTCTCGATTTTGGCCATCCAATTGTCAATCGAGCGTTCAGTCTCTTTCTCAAGGGTATCTTTCATCAATTGCCAGAGATTTTCGATAGGATTGAGGTCTTTGCCATCAAACTACTCTTTGTTTTTCAACAATACTATTGATAATTGTATGGCATGTGACACAACAATCGATCGTTAATTTAATTCTCAATTCAAATGTGTGCTTTGTTTGCATGGTAATCACCTAGCGTCAAATTAATCTATCAAAAACTAAATGACATAATTTTATCGCTAAATCTGCTCCCAACTGTATAACATGTCACTAGAATGTATGCATGTGCAACCAACTGTACTCCGTAATATAGATATTTAAACCCGCCTACTTCCTTGCAATAGCTTAGTTCCAACTCGAATACGTCAAAATTGACGATATTTAATTAAAGATTCTAATTAAATGAAAACATTCCGGAATATCAAAAGTATATAGGCCTAAGCAACCCTTTCATCTTTTAATTAAACGTTTTAATCGCCAGTTTGTATCAAAATGCTAAATGTTTTTATCTGCTATCCCAATTACAATGACTCTGTATTCATTATTCAATCGCTAATATTTTCGTATTTTTTGCTATTTTTCTACACATTTTAACCCAGAATGGGTTTTTTGGTCATCACTAATAACTGATGGGTGATGGACATACATTCAGACAAATCTACATTAGAAAATGATTATTAATAAATGTGACGTTTCATAATCTTTTGTTTGCCAGTTCTTAAGCGTTCAAGCATTCCAAAATGTTTATTTGGAATTTAACTTTTAAATGAAAAAATTATTTGCTTTTTTACTTTTGAAACAGTGACAAGAACAATAATATTATTACAATAAACAGCAACAAGTACTTGTACTTGATAATATTTAAATTTGACGGAAACCTGTTCGCTATTGATGACCTCTCATCATATCAATGACCTCCTGATATATTCGAGCGGATATAGAAAAAGTGGTACAAAGGTTTCGCGACGTTTTAGTTTGCATTTTGAAGAGTTACACTTTCCGTATATTTAATTATTTTCTGCATGGTACACGGGTAGCAATAGAGTTCATGTTTTTTAACTGTGCAGTATGCATTAAAGTCCGTCCCTTGCACATTTTGCGACCCATGAGAGTTTGGAATACCTCTAAAAGAACAGTTCAGTAAACGTTATTTATAGATATTTTCCCATTTGTCCATTTAACTGACATACTAACCTACCGTGTACCTCCGCATGATGACCACTGAATATCTTCCGTAACTTTTTTTTCTAGAGTTGTGGCTTATACAATGTCATTTTATCGCAATGTGATACACCGCTAGGTCACGTATTAGCATCGCCCTCAGAATAAGTCGGATTTACTGTTCGATTCAAGAAGTTAGAGATATTCCTCTTCCCTTTATTAAGATGCGCCGTAGCATAATTCCAAATTCAATCATATTTGCCTGCGGAGCTCATTTCTCTACCGATCATCCAGCGAGAACTAGACAAAAGTGTACAGTACCATTTGCAAAAATTATTTAAACTGCCTCGTTAAAATGTAAGAATATGCTTTATTTAAAAGCATATTTAGCCAAAAATAATAACAAGTGAATTAGCTTAACGCTCTACATACCTATAAAACTTTTGCTTTGTTTTCTATTATTAATTTATATACATTTTTGTTTAATAAATTGCTAAACATTTTCGTCTAGTACTGTACAGTTCTAGCCGATCTCCTAAGACCGCCCATCGAGAGCTCTGCTCGTTCAAGCTTGTTTCTGTCTTGCTCACGCCTAGTGTGTATTCTTTCTTTCTTCGCGCAGATTTCTTCAAGGTCACAATTCTAGCAAATTGAAATAGACTGTGGTTTACTGATCATGCAAAGTAGGCGTTAGTCCAGCAGCAACAAAATCTTATGGGTGACCTTTATTGTCACAATACCACCACGAAGAAGTATGGACTAACATGTATTTAAATTACTAATTGCTTTAGATACAAAAATATATTTTTTACTGTAGCAAAAAAAAGCTGTTTTATTCCTTAGACAATACTAAAGTCGTAACATTCATCAAAACCAGCCGTTTAAGTAGGAATTACATGCACATTATCTTGATTAACGATTTGTCGAGGTCACGAAACAAACAGTTACGTAGGTTACGAGTAACAGTGCATTCCAGCACTGTTTCAATTTGTTACCTACTGTAAAGAAGTAACGTTTTTTTTTTTTTTGATAGTGAAGACGCAGCAAAAACTTACGTCTTTTTTGAAAATTACAAAAATTTGACGTTGCTCGAGTTTACCAATACCGCTTAATATAAGTGCCATGTATTTAAGTTAACGAATAGTTATGTAAAAAGCATACACGATCATTGTATATATATACCTTGCATACACGAGTCATACAGTTAGTTTATCAAGTTTTCTGTGCTGTGTAAGTAATATTTTCTTTAAAATCTGTCAAATATGGAATTAAGTACAACACTTCCAACGCTCTACGAACATTATACGGCAGGTGGTATAACATCCGGATTATCCGTAGACCAGCCTTATTTTACTTTAAATAACAAAAATATCTCGATATACAGCGGCTCTTTACACTATTACCGTGTACCAAAACCATACTGGGCTGACCGATTAAGGAAATTTAGAGCCGCAGGATTGAACACTGTCGAAACTTACATTCCGTGGAATCTCCACGAACCGCAACCTGGAGTTTATGATTTTGGGAACGGCGGAAGTGATTTTCAGGATTTTCTTGATTTAGAGCATTTTTTGAAACTTGCTAAACAAGAAGATTTGTTCGTTATTCTCCGACCAGGTCCGTACATTTGTGGCGAATGGGAATTTGGTGGCCTACCCAGTTGGTTACTTAGAGAAAGACCGTTTAAAGTACGAACTTCGGCGTCCACCTTTATGAACCATGTGACCAGGTTTTTTAATCGTCTTCTACCGATGCTTGCGCTACTACAGTTTACGAAAGGGGGACCCGTAATATCCTTCCAAATTGAAAACGAATACGGAAGCACCACCCAGAAAGGAGTATTCAATCCCGACAGAACTTATTTGGAACAACTGAGAAGTTTGTACTTGAAAAATGGAATTAACGAGCTGCTTTTTACCTCCGATTCTCCATCACGTAAGTCAAAATCAAAATACTTTTAAACTGTTATAATGAAAAATGTATTATTGATTTGGACAAACAGAAACCCAGGATCTACTAGGATCCTTTTTAAGCTGTTTTTCTTATTAATACAGTCGACTATCGTTAATTCAAACCTGCGATAATTCGAACCTTTCTATAATTCGAAGTTATCACGAGTTCCCTACAAAATCTCTTTATATTTCGAACTAAATCAATACATTTTTATGCACTTGGTAATTCGAACGAAAAAATCATTGCTACGTAACAAAACTACGCGTTAATTCGAACTCATCGGCGTCAAACACTCTACAATTCAAAGTTGCAGAGAGAAAGAGACACAAAGATTGTAAGTACATACATACATTTTGAGGCAAGTGCAAACATGTATCATCGTATCATCGAGCTTTTGTTTTTGTTATAATTAGTTTGACACACACTTCCGCATGAATTGGTTTGTTTAATCTTATTTATTTTCTCTCAAAAATTTCGAACCATTTGATATTTCAAACACTCGAAAATTCGTAATATATATCCCTCGAGTTTCGAATTAACGAGAGCCGACTGTAGTTTCATTTTTAAATTGGCAATTTTTTTTTGTTACATATAGCTTAATTTATAAAATAGGAAGGCCATAGAAACCTGAAAACCAGATCACAAAATATAAGTATTAACGCATTATCTTATTTTTGATGTGCTAAGAATCCTTTGCTGATTTTTGAAATGTAGCTTTGTCTCTTGCAATCTTCACCTCATTGATTGCCAAATTTTAAAAACACCAGGGTCAATTCCTACTTTGTCCCTTGCAATTATCCAAGTCAAATAAAATCCACATTTAAATTTATTTTGTTTTCGATATCTGCAAATTTTCTTCGTTATTTTAAATGGAACACCCTGTATTACTTTGAATTCTATTTTCATTTTTAGGTAGACTTTAATAAGGCTTTCATACCTTCTAGAATACGAGAACATTGTTGCTCTAGATTTCTTACTGTAAAATAGACATGATGTTTTGCTACCTACTGCTGTGTAGTACTTTAAAAAAAATTAACATCACGAAAACGGTAAAATTTAGAAGTAGAAGAATCTTATGAAAGTCCACCTAAAATAAGTAGAATTCAAAACCGTCATAAAACACAGGGTATTCCATTTAAAGTAACGAAGTTAATGTCAACTTCCGGTATAACCGGAAGTACTACAAAGATGCCCTTATTTTAATTGAGGAGAGCATTCTCAATAACGTCATACTTTTGTAAAAATATTCTGAGATAAGGGATTCAGAATATTTGCACTTGCGTAAACCAGAAGATAATTAGGTAGGCAATTAGCTACACTGTCAATTTCATATTCCGTTTTTAAAAATAGTTTGTAATAGACTGACACCCCGACACATTAACCTTGACCTTTTCTTAACAAATTAAATTCATGCTAACGATTCGAAAAAACAGACAGAAACTAAAGCAGTGTGGCAAATTAGTTACACAACGTATATTGTCAAAAATATCACCAGAAAAAAAAGTACTCATATATTTATGTTTCTAGAATATGGGGAAGCAGGCACACTTCCGGGTGTTCTGTTTCAAACGGCCAACTTTAATAGAGATCCCGGAAAAGAATTCAGATATTTAGCCCAATACCAGCCCAATAAGCCTTTTATGACGACAGAATTATGGGCAGGATGGTTTGATCACTGGGGCGAACAACACCACACTGTATCACCTAGATCATTTTCCCAAATTTACAAAGAAATTCTTAGTTATCCGGCATCGGTAAATATTTACATGTTCATAGGTGGTACTAGTTTTGGATTCATGAATGGTGCAAACATTGAAGGCTTAAACGTGGACAATAAAGGGTACCAACCTGACACAAACAGCTACGATTACGATGCGCCTCTAACAGAAATAGGAGATTACACAGAAAAATATTATGTTGTCAAGCAATTGATCGAAAAGTACAATCCAATTAAAACTAAACTCCCCCAACTACCCCGTCCTATCAATAGAACATCGCTGCCTTCAACGTATATTCAAGAACAATTGCTCCTAATTGACATCCTATCACAGGTCCAAGAAAAAGTTCGCAGTAATAGAACTATGGCGATGGAGTATCTCCCCATAAACAACGGAAGTGGTCAAAGTTACGGTTATATAGTATATCGTAAAGAAAACATCGATATATCTGCTGGTTCTATTCTCAAAATTGAAGGCCGTGTCTGTGATACAGTTCTAGTCTTAGTCAATGGACAGTTAGTATCAAAACCTTTAAGAACCCCATCGGATTTGGACCGATTTGGTTATTGGAGATTGAAAGACTCTACGTTAACCCTATCATCAGTAAATTTAACCGGTGCAACTCTAGAACTCGTGGTAGAAAACTGGGGACGAGTAAATTATGGTAAACTAAATCAATTCTATCAATCTAAAGGATTATGGCAAGGAAAGATATTTATAAATGACGAAGAGATACAAGGCTGGGAAATTGTACCACTGGAATTTAAGAAGGCCTGGAACAATAAGTTGCAAGGCTGGCGTAAAGTTGACGATATTTCTTCTCCAAAACCTGCCATTTATAGGACAACATTTACGGTTGAAGAACCTAAAGATACTTTTGTAAATATGAACAACTGGACCAAAGGTATTGTTATCATTAACGGGTTCGTTCTGGGAAGGTACGTGTCTCCTTTGGGGCCACAACTCACCCTTTATCTTCCAGCACCCTTACAGAAAAGTGGCGTCAATGAAATACTAGTGTTTGAACATTTTTATGCAGCTGATAGTATAACTTTTTCGGCAAAACCAATATTTGGAAGTTCTAGTTTCATTTTTTAAATGTAACAAGTAAGAAAAATAGTACAATTTACAGTAGGTACTACATGGTCCTAACTGTTTGCATAAGGAATAAACAATTGTTTAAATGTAAAAATATTATTTATTTATTATTACTGTTCATGCAAATGGTAAAAAGTCACTTTGTTGTCCCTCTTACAACTCGTAATAGCTCAGAACAATATTGCACTTGATTTGAACCGTTTCCGTGAATTTGGTCTGTCAAAACGCCGGCGTGTTTGCAGGCAGTCATAAATCAACTTAGCAATAGTCTTTATATGCGGAAGTCCTAAAGTCAAATAATGAGTACGATTATTCATATTTGTAAGTACTTTAGGGTCTTCAATTTTCCAAGTAGTATATTATATAACTCTGTGCTGAGATTTCAAAACAATTCAGAACAATTGTTGTAAGAATATAAATAACCTAATACCTCGTGTTAACATTGATTTCAACCTCACCAATATTTGGAATTCCGTCTAATCGTAAATCCCTTCTTTGAATGTAGTACATCTTCGCTTCTGAAAAAACTCGTAATCTCACTTTAAGATATGAATCCTTCAAGAAAAGGTCGTTTAGAAGGGAAAGATACTCACCCTTGATTGTGATCTGAAAGTGTGGAAAGTCATTTTAAAAGAACAACCAAATCGGATGGATCAGGCTCTAACAGGGAAGTCGTATTGCGATATCCGTACTTTTCCCTCTGTCAGTTAATGAAAATTCTAAAATCCTTGCTTATTGGTAGGGTAGTATAGGGTCCTGACTTGGTTGCCTCACCGTAACTCTATTAGGTGATTCCTTGCTTATCCCGATCCGGCCCTGACTTTACTGCCCCATTGAAGGCCTATATGGAACCCCTAATTTATCCCAATGCAGCCTTCATTTGACTACCGTATTGGAAACGCACAAGGAACTCTGAATTTATCCCAGCCTGAATTTAACAATATTATTTTATTGTAATCTTTTTAGGAACTACTTACTAATTTGGATATGCGACCCCGACAATTTAATTTTATTGAGGAATGGACTACTTACTAGTGCAAGCAGACATGACTTTGAAAATACTACTAGAGATCAAAATCAACTATTCCTACAACTTTTGTTCTGAATTTTTTTCAGATCTAAGCAGTGAGCTAATTACTACGTATGGCACTTAAAACCTTCAGTAATTACATGATCTTCAAATTTAAGGACTTTTTGTACTAGTTCGGAATAATCCAACAAATATATTTTCCATAATTTATACCGCGTATCTTGTGAGGAGTTGTTTTAAGTTAATTATGTGTTTGATTAACTTAAATGATTTATAAATTAGACATTTTGGCATATGTAAACCACTACTCTACCCATGTTCTTACTGAATAACCACTTAGTTTTGATCAGTTATGTTGTTACGAATTTCCTTCATTTTTCTTTTGTGTTCTAAAGAAACCACGTTTGTGGATATCCGATAAATATTATTCAAGGGTTGCATACAAGATACTGCGCTCGTGTAACAAATAAAAACAACGAAAGAATTTGTTATTCTCTTTCCGAAGTCTTTTGTATTGTGTAGGTTTAAGTGCACTGAACCGTTTCAACACTCTTATGAGGGCATTCTCTACGAACTTTCGCAAATTGCAGGCATACCAATCAGAGAAAAATACTTCTCTTCCTTCAATCTGTTCCGAATAGCTGGGATGAGTAGTTTTAAGTTACAATTACCAAAAGGTCAATAAATATTCCCTTTTACGTCAAAAATATTTCAAGCAAAAATCAACTCGTTTTAGGTATGTATGTTGACCTACTTTGTCTTTCAACTGTTTATAAATTATGAAATTTATATCCAGATAATCTGCTTACACTGTGAATTTTACCTTTAGTTGTATCAAAAAACTGACCTTTATTCAGTTCATAATCAGAACTTACTGACTAGAATATTTCTCTAGCAAATGAACTAATAAAGTTTGTATAAAGAGCTACAGGCAGTTATAGAGCTGGAGCTGCAACGTAGAGAAGTAAATACAAGGAAGGAAGTCAGACGCGATCAACATCATACAATAGTACATACATACATCAGTACAACTGTAAGGATAGGTATACAAGGGCAGAATATTAGTATGCTTAGAATTGCAGACGATATTACAGTATCAGCATCTAGCAAGGAGGAGTTAGAGACAGCTTCAAATAAAATGAACAAAACAGTATTGTATGCGGGTGCGAAACATGGAAGGTGAGAGCGGAGGAAAAGAAAAGGTTAGAAACGTTCGAAATGTGATGTTACAGGCGAATGATGAGGATACCGTGGATAGAGAAGTTTAGTGAAGTGAAGAAATATTAGAAAGAATAGAAGAACAGCGGACTCTATGGAAGTCAATAAGAAATAGGCGAGATAGGTTGGTAGGACACCTTCTCAGGCATGAAGGTCTAGTTAGAGACATTAGAGGCAGAAGCGGGAGTTAGGAGGGGTAAACCCTAGACAATAATTTTCAGTCTTTCCAGTCTCTCGGAGTTTTTCAGCGTCTTTGAGAGCGTCTGTCACAGTCTTTCACAGTCTCTCAGCTATTGCCTAGGTGTATTTATGGATCTCTCACAGTTTCTGTATCAGAGACTCGAACGATAAAATTGTTAATTCAGAGATTCGAGTCTCTCACTGAAAGACTGAGTTAATAAAACACAAAAATTGAGAGACTCGAGTCTCTCGTAGAAAGACTGAGATCTCTGAAAAATGTTGAACTTTAATTTTAACCATGTCTATCGAGACATCACTTATTCAGAGATTCGAGTCTCTCGTTCAGTGATTCGAGTCTCGTTCAGAGATGCGAGTCTCTCGTTCAGAGAGT
Organism: Agrilus planipennis; assembly: GCF_000699045.2. Classification (NCBI taxonomy): domain Eukaryota; kingdom Metazoa; phylum Arthropoda; class Insecta; order Coleoptera; family Buprestidae; genus Agrilus; species Agrilus planipennis. The sequence goes on from NW_020438895.1 coordinate 198,650, forward strand.
GGATACAAAATGAGGATCTCTCTATGAGCTACTCGAGTCTCTCTTTCAGAGAAGCAAAACAGTATTTTTGACAGTCTTTCGACGTTAGAAATAAATAGGTATTAGAGAATAGGAAATCAGAGGACTCTATGAAGTCTACTTTTGTTTTACAACAGAAGCTAAAACGAAATGATTTTTTTATTCAATTTACTTTTGGATAACCTCTTCAAAGGGCTCATTATATTTTATAAGTTTATCACTTGTTAAATTTTAAAATCGCGGTGAAGATGAAGCTGAATTTTGAGCATGTCTTCATAATACGTGCGAGGATCCGGCAGCCATAAGCCAACCGATGTGCAAGGAAAGTTTCTTTAATGTCTGCTAATAGGCTTATAACAGGAGGGAAGCTCGCGCTCGGGAACAGGAAGAACGAACCTATAGACAATTTATTTTATGAAACGATAAAATGAAAATTGTGCTTTGAATGCATGTTGATAACATAGAAGCATTTCGGCATTCGCTTTATGCTAAAGTTATATGATAAAGATCCTATCTATTGTCGCATTTTCTGGCAATAAAAACATAACCCGGCAAGATCAACTCTGATTCTCTTTTTGAGTAGTTCGTACATTACAAACCTTTGAAATGATTTTATTTAGGCATAACATAAGTTTCAGCTTAGCAGTAATAAGTAATTATTTCGGTACGCAATCTTTTCTTTAGGAAAAAATATTTGACATACAATTAGAAATCTTTATATGCACTAACTATTTTAAAGTGCTTTTGAAATGATTTTATTTAGGCATAACATAAGTTTCAGCTTAGCAGTAATAAGTAATTATTTCGGTACGCAATCTTTTCTTTAGGAAGAAATATTTGACATACAATTAGAAATCTTTATATGCACTAACTATTTTAAAGTGCTTTTAAAACTATTTGTATGTTATTTAATTCTACCTTTGAGAGGTTTCTCAGTTTGTCTGACATATTCTGTACCTATATCTAATTTTAAATCTTTTCTGCTCTGTCGCTGTTACCTTTTACAATATTTGCTAAAGAATTATTTAAGTATTTTGATATTCAGAGATGACTATTCTCACCATGCTACAAATATTTCCTCTAGATTTCAAATTAAACTTGGATTAATATTGATAACCTTTTTATTTATTTAAATTTTCTACGCAGCTGTTATCGTCTATTAAATTCTGATTTTTTTTTTAAATGTTCGCATTATTTATTCGAAATATCTTTATTGTAATGGCATCTGTTACTTCCTTTGTCTGCGGAAAGCAAACCCAACTTAATTCGCTTAACAAATGCTGGAATATTACAGAGGTCCAGAATATATTCCCGCTGTTTATTCAAATTAATATTTAAAGGATTTTAGCAAGGATTTGAATAAAGTTACTGGAAAATATCATATTTTGAAGTAATCACAAACAATAATCATTGAATGTTAGAATTATTTATTACTTATTGATGCAACGGTATTAAATAATTACACGAAAAGTTCACGAAAGAAGAGAACATTGAGTTTCATTTTAGTTCCTTGTTACGTCGTTCATTTAAATTACTATTTATTCAGAGAACACCTAATCCCTTTCCGAAGTTAATTAATCTAGATTTTGTTCGATATATTCAACATAATGGAAATGGTTATGATATAACTCTCAATAAAAAAAATTATATGAAATGACTTTAGGTGTACAAAAGATATTTAATCAATACGTGTAGGTGCTCTCAATTACAATTAGGATTTAGATTCGAATTTCCCAGGGGTTTCGCTACATATAATTTTAACATAATAGACAAATGTATAAATAAAGATATTTCAGTTGGCAATGATTTAAAAAAGGTAACCTAAGTAAACAGGACATGACATATGACACTTCTGTAATAAGGGATAACGTAGCGAACGGTAAAATAGCCAAACTTTTTTTGGGAATATGGAAAAAAGAATAGGATTTTTTAAGAGGGTTAGTTAGCTGCTAGAATACGCACCACTATCAACTTTTTTTACAAACACTGTCTCGTCCCCTGTCTTCAATACGGTTTCATCCATCTCTTTGCATTGCTTATAAATAATAAATGAACGTAATACGAAAAGGTAATTCATCATATATAATGCAGATGACAAACACCTGCGGGTGGCATTAGTTTTTATTCAATCTTTGGTTCTCTTTCATACAATCATAATTTCTTTTGTTAGTAAAAAGTAATTCTGTCCTATATAATGGAAGATGAATATTCAAAAACAATAATAAACCTCTTTAGTTGTAAATGTAATTTACATTCTTTAACAACAAATTGATGAAACGTTTGCCATTAAACAACAAAGGCATAAAAACATAATGGGAAAAGAAAATTAGCATGTATATGAAAATGTAAAACATATACCAACTATTAGTAGGTCGTCATCATCATGATCATAAGGTCGCCATTCCTAAGACTAGCTAAACAAAAAAAAAACTTTTGGGTGTTTCATTCCCACCAGCCAGTAATGCTGGTGGTGGTGCTGCTTTCAGGAATCGTGGGAATGGATGGGTGGTGGTTCGGGTGAGAAAGATGAGACGGACGAAATGAAGACAGAAGAGAGTGAAAGATTATCTGTGGAATATTACTGCCTCAGCATTTGCCTAAGTGATCCAAGGAAACCACAGAAAAACTTGGACCAAGGCAGACGGACCCGGAATCGAAACACGCACCTCCACTCTTTCCTATCCTGAGCTAATTTTCGCGTTTCCCTAAAACTAGAACATCCCAAATCCTTAACTATTTATAAACAGTATATAACTTAATCTATCCCCTCTTACCTCCCGCTTCTGCTTCTAATAAGTCTCTAAGTAGCCCTCCATACCTGAGAAGGTGTCCTACCAAGCTGTCTCACCTATTTAGGTAATACAACATTTCGAACGTATTTAACCTTTTCATTTCCGACGCGCCCACTGTCCATGTTTCGCACCCGTACAGCACCGGGAATTTCTAAATTAACTGTTCGCGAGCGTAGAAGTAATTTCTTTTTGTTAAAGGCGACTCTACCCTGCACCGCCCTCTGTTTTATATCTCTATTACTCTTTTTTCATCCTGTGTTATTTAACTTGCTGAATACTCAACTTCTTCCAATTTTTCATCTCCCGTCTTTATCTACACTATTTCTCCAGTTTTTAAGTAAGTAATAACAAAAAACAATGGTACATGCATTGCAAATTATTAATTTATGTAGATATCCATTAAAAATGACAACGATTGTCTCTTTTAAGTCGATAATGAACTTGTTGTTGTTTCCCTAGTATTATACCAACGCAATTGTTATATTATCTCTACAGACCGATCGTAATGAAACTCGTTCTGTTTATTATTTGAAACTCAAACTCAAACTGAACAAAGTTCCAACATTTTAAAGGAATCGTTATCTCAAGAAAACAATAATTTTTCAGATTAAACTCCCAACTCAATACCAATTTCAATTAGCATCAGTCCAAGTAAAAAATTTATTGTGACAACAACTTTAGTAAAATGTTTGTAAAGCACACAATTCATGCACCTACAATAAATAATGCTCAGGACTAATTGGATGTTTGAAAGAATTAACAAAAGAAAATCCGTTACGAAAGAAACAGAAGCGTTGGGAGGTGTCATTAAGGAGAACACATTTACATCTTCTCGCGAATCTAAATCTTTCTGGAGAGAGATAATATAGGAGTTTGAAAATCTTTTGCACAATACTACGAGACCTAATTCAATAAATCACATAAAACAATAGTACAGAATAATAGAAGATAAATTAGCAACGTGCCAACAAGATAATTTGTATGCCACCAAACTGTATCTACATTAGTTCAGTTGCTTAAACAATCAAGACAATGGGAGGAGGTAATCCTTACACTTTTAAAAAGTATTTATTTTTATATACACGTATGTAAGTGGCTACTACATATATTAATCCCAGCCTGGTACGGATTGTGTGGTACTACTGAGGGTCCAGCAGGCGTATTGTGTAAAGGCGGGACTCCACTAAACTGGGCTGGTCGCCGGTATGGAACCGGCGGCTTACCGCAGTTCTAAAGCGGTTTTAACGGAGACCAGACTGATTTGGTTAGTTAGCTACTTTTTTTTGTTAAGATTGTTTGATAACAACGATGACATTTAATTAGGGTATATTCACCCTGAAACTGCTAATAAACACTATAAGAGAAAACGCAGTTTTCGAAAACGACCGAGTTTAAGTAGAATTAAAGTTTTAAACAAACTAAGAAGGAATCACCATGGTTTAGTGTTTGGTCAATCTATTGTCAATCTACTTAATGTACGAGTATGTACATTCCAAACTAATTTGAACGAACATGGCACATGCCGCCGGTCAAACACTAACCAAAATGCTTTAAATTTAACGGTTGGCATTACAACCCAAATCACTCCCAACATGAACTATTAGAATTTTATAAAGGATTTAGAATATATTCAATTTAACATAACAACCTCACCTGAGGAGCTTAGGAATGGCAGATAATTTTATACCGTTATGGGGTGAGTGAAAACAGCCACCCGTTTCACCCTCCTAACTCAGTTCTGACTCGCTTCTAGTAATCGATTACTTGGTCCCTCATCTGAATCTAATCTGAGTATTTATACGATTGGTAATTCACCTACTAGCCAAGGTGTACCAATACCAATACAATTTCTTCCCCTTTAATTAAAATAAATAGGAACCAAAAACGACAGGGTCGCATTTTGAGCGAAACGTCGGAATGGCTTTTGTAGTCAATAAAAGAACTTATTACCCTATCGGCTCTATCTCTACACATATATTTCATCAATAAAAAGAAATTAATAATTGCTACATCACGTAGGTACATGAAATGTTAATTTGAACACGTGTAAATGTGCGAGGGCTTGTGTGGCACCTCCCACTCGAACTGGGAATTTTCTTTTTTTTGATTTTCCGCGCAAATTTCGCTACGATGGTAAAATGAGACAGCGAGATGTGGAAATGGATGGTCGCGCAATGCGCCCCTTTTGAATGAATGAAAAGGCGGCTGCGGACGCTCCTCGGTCACATTCTATAAAGTGTCACTCAGAGTTACCCACTTGATACAATAACACACGACGAACAACACTTGCAACTCTACAATAAACAATTTTCTTCTTCTTCTTTTCTTCTACCAGTGACGTACATAGAGAGGCAACAGCCCCATCATCATGAATTGCTCTTTTTGTTCATTCGCCGCTTTCATTTTCGCCGTTTTAATCATCTTTACCGTGGGCACATCCGAAGCAAAAAGTAAGTTAGATGTTATATAGTAGACAACTACGAAAATTGACCATCCAATTAATTGTTTATTCCAGCAATAAATAAAAAGATAAAATTTGCGTTCGATTATTAATTAGGTGCTGTTCCTTAAAAAGTAGACAAGATCTGGTCATTTTCAATTAAAAAGCTTTCCTTTTTGAAGTTACATGGAAGTTTGTTCTTGTAGCACTTCAAAATTTTTAACAAAGTTGCTCGCTATAGAACCTTCTGTGTTAATAGTTTGTTTGAAAACTTCTTTTAATGAAAAATAATTGTCATTTCCGAGCCTACACGACAAAGAAATTAAAAAGCTTTTTGCATCACGTAGAACTCATTTTTTAAAATAAAAAATTGGATTGTCAAGATATTTTTATCACTGAATATATAAAGGAAAACTGATTTATACGTGAACGATGTACATGTTTATTTCTAATGAAGGTTTCAATTCTGCTGTCAATCGTATTGTCACGAAAACATAAACGATTTCAGTTACTGTTGCCGGCATACGTTTACGTTTCCGTCATTTCTAAAGGATATTTCTTGTTTTACATAATGTTTTCCTGAATAAATTCATTTTAAATGTAGGCAGGTAGCTACGTAACACCATAAATTTCCGTATATTTGAAAAAAATCTGTTCGTATTAAAGTTCACGAAATCTTGTTATAGTTGCCGAGCGGATTTTCTTCGCACACCGGAAATGAATTTGGCTTATCTTTTGTTAGTAACTTTTCAACTCTACCGCGAATTTAAAATTCGGAAATGGTGGATAAAAGTATTTTCAAACAAATTCGAAAACATATAAAATGAATATCGGTTAAAATCCAATCGAAGACCCGTTTGGGAATGTTTTAAGGATTACAGGACTTTTCTAATACTTGTTGATATCATGTCATCCGAAATCCAACAAAGGTTACGATTTTAAGTTCCAATTCAAATCAACGGCATTGTGTTTTACAAATACTCTACATTCAATTTTCCATACAGCCCGAAGCATATAAGTAAACACCTCCCCTATTAACCGTATCTGGCGCCTATTGATTTTTTTACTTTTCTCAAAATTCATAACGGAAAAATATTTTCGAATGTAGCTCCAGGATAATGCTAAAAAATAATTTGAGACAATGCAAGTTTGAGGATTAATATAGAACTATACGTAAGAACCCGAATTGTAAGGAGTTAAATTTAATCTGCTACACGAAATTTCTTCTAACAAGTTATTTAATCTACACAGTTGAAAAGGTTTTTTATTTGCCTATTGTTTTCTACAATTTACGTTACTCAGAAGAAATTATTTTTCGTTTTAAATTTATTTTGACTGGCGAGTTTTTAGGGTTACATGTTCCACCACTACTTATTTATAAAAAAAACCCTTAGATATGTCTAATGTAAAAACTCACTTTAACATTTTTTTAACAAATTTTCTATAATGGTTATAAAAAAGGGCCTGAAATTACAAAAACGCAATATAATGAACATCTACGAAATAATTACTGCAATTCGTATAAAAATTACCCGATGCAGCTATAATAAAAAATTAAATCAATGAATAATGAATCAATAAAATCTAGCTATAATAATCAGTTATATATGTAGTAATGTTCAGGTATTCGATTTAGCTATTGCAGGACTCGGATATTTTGAAATTTCATGCGACTTTATTACACCATTTCAAAAATATTTTTAAATTAAAACGGTAAAAAAATATTTTTGCCTTGTAACTGAAATCAGTGTGAATGGGACAGCGGATGGTACAATATATTGATATATAATTCTATGGGGGAACTTTTTTGACATAGGTAGAAATCACTAATCTTGATATATTCGACCTGGAACTAAACAACTGCGATAAAAAGGACGGGTTTAAACCAACTGCTACATTCTAACCTTAAAATTTAGACAGATGAATATGATAAATCTCAAACAATAACTGTAAAAAAAATCCCAATTATCTGCAAAATTCTCGAATGNAATAACATTTTTGAAATTCGTTTTTGTCACTTTTATAATAAAATTCCGAATACGTAAAAGTGACAAATACAAAATAGCACCTGCTAACGCTGTCTAAAACTTAGACAGATGAATATGATAAATCTCAAACAATAACTGTAAAAAAAATCCCAATTATCTGCAAAATTCTCGAATGAATTACGTCACATATAATTTCAATTAAACTAAATAGTTTATATGAAATTCCTCAATTACTGTAGAAGGTCCGAAATGCTTAAGATTATTAAACATTGAGTGGAAAAAGTTGTGAAACAGAGATTTGAAAATTCTTAAAATTAACTCAAACAATCGTAACTAATCAACACAAATTTCAAATAATAACTAAAGTTGTCAAATGCAATTTGTTATCCTTTAGATATACCTATAGATAGAATAGGTAATAAATCCTAGATAAATGTACTGTATAATAAATTAAACTTTTTTAGACTGTATTGTACCTACTATAAACTAATTACTTATAAAATAATAATAAATGTGAAATGTTTGCTATCATTTCACTGATAACGATTCACAATCAACATTGCAATAATAAACAATGACACAAACACATCGTCTCATATCCTAGTTATCATACATATTAATATAAGGTGTTTATTAGTTTAGCTCTTATAAATTTTAGAGGAGATAGGTACTTAAAATATCAATATAATATCGTTATAAAACTTGTTCATTAATACTCATTAGGTTACCGATTAGACTCATTAATAGGGGATTTTATCATTAATTGCTATCAAATTACAAAGATCAGAGACAGAATTTAATAAAGAACGGCAAGTACCCACTTGACAGATGTAAACTGCATCAAAAACACTCCTCAACAACAAGTTTGTAACCATTTCAGATGTCAGCATCATGTCATGACAGCTAATAAAGCTCATGAGCACTTGACACGAGCGGGAAGTGATAAAAAATTTAGATACAAAAATTTATATAGTGCAATATTCCACATATAATATAATCTTTCACTCTCTTCTGATCTCATTTCGTCCATCTCATTCTTTTCATCCCAACCACCAGTTCGATTCCTCGTCAGTCAGCTTCAGATTAAGTTCTTCTGTGGTTTCTTTGGATCACGTAGGCAAATACTGGAGTGCTAATATTCTACAAATAACATAATATTTCACCCTCTTCTGGTTTCATTTTGTCCATCTCATCTTTCCCATTCCAACCACCGGTTCAATTCCTCGTCAGTCAGCACTGGTTCATGTTCTTCTGTGGTTTCATTGGATAAGGTAGGTAAATACTGGACTAGTAATATTCCACAGATAATATAATATTTCACTCTCTTTTGGTTTTATTTCGTCCATCTGATCTTTCTCATCCAAGCCACCGGTTCGATTCTTCGTCAGTCAGGTCTGGTTCATGTTCTACTGTGGCTTCTTTAGATTACGTAGGCAAATACTGGAGTAGTAATATATTACACAGATAATCTTTCACTCTCTTCTAGTTTCATTTCGTCTAACTCATCTTTCTCATCCCAACCACCAGTTCGATTTCTCGTCAGTCAGCCCTGGTCAATGTTCTTCTGTTTTCGTTTCATTCGTATCTTATTCAACCCAACCACCACCTCTTCATTCCCACAATTTCTAAAAGGAGACTTAAGAAAGCCTTACCCTCCGGCATAATCCGGAAGGAATTTCCGCCCACCAGCATTAGTAGCTGAAACGCCCACCCGGTTATATTTTGCGAGACTTTCGCTAAAAAGAACTACCCCATCTCGGGTTCTAACTTCGAACCAAAGCCGACTGCATCGAAATGGATTACTTGGTAAATTACTAACTACATATCAAAATTACCTATGGGTGTAATACAGTTTTAACCATGCACCTACATGACAGATGCAGTTATCAAAGAATAACACATCATAGCACCCTTTGTCTAAAGTTTCGTCACTATTAGTACCATGCACTAGTTTCTGCATTAAACTAAATACGAATTGCAATAGGACTGTGTCTGAAATGACATTTGCTAGTGGTTGAAACTGACTGAGCCCTTTGATACGACAACTGACTATAATTAACACACACGTAAGAACATGTACATAATACACAACATAAATCTCTATCTATATCGCATGTATGTACACCCATACACACACGCGGTTAATGTGGTAACCAGAAGACTTGTATCAAACAAGAATTTCGCAAACTTAAGTATTCTAAAAGCGACTAGACGGTGTTTGAAAATTACTTCGGAACCAACACTGCATGATAAAAGCAAGCAGCAAAGGATTAATAAAACGAGTTAGAATTTTAACAACACACCGTTCCATGGTATTAAAGTACCTAATAAAAAATTATCTATATGGCAAAGTAACCACCTACATTGTATTTGTGGCCAGAAAGGGCGATTAAAAATATCGATGTATTGCAGAAAATACAAGTTCAAACTAAAAAACTATTGGTTCTGACACAGGTACTCAAACTAATACATATATCGACTCCATCATTTATTAATAATGAATATTACAAAACCAGTATGCTCTTGTTTCTTACTTTAACTGTCCTCGAGTGCCTCAAAGAAGTTTAAACTCATTTGAAAGTTTTCTTACCATTAAAACATTGTTTAAACAATTTACTTTATGCACTGCATCGTAGTCACAAGTCTTAAAAAAAGTTAAACAATCGCCTCATTCTGTTTCAAACAAATAAATGATGGGAGACTTCAATGCTCGCATGGGAACGTAACCCTAACGAAATGTTGGTAATTATTAAAAAAAAAAAATATTAAAATAATACACACTATTTATGAGACGAAAAATACCCATAGTAAATCCCTCTATTAAATTATACTTTTGTCATTATCTATATAAATATTTTTAATTGTTGGCATTCGCTTTAATGTCAAACGAATCCTGATTTTTCTCTTACCTTAATCGCTTGATGTCAGAACTGAACTGGATAAATTTATTATATATAAATATTTCAATAATGTTGTTAGTTTCTTCACAGTGATAATTGCTTGTCAATACTTAATGGTAAACACTGTGGTAAATAAAATATGGACCTACATTCTTTGAGTGAAATTTTTAATTGGGCAGATTCAAACACTCTCTATTAATGAACTAATTTCATCTTATATATAAATATTTTAAGTTGAAATTAAAACTAAAACTTTTGTCATTTAAATTCTCTTAATATGTTTAAATTTTCAAAATAATAAATCTGCTTGTAGACAAACAGGCGATCTGGCAATGTTCGTAATTGTAAGTTGTTGGTCTCTTTTTAATTTTGTGCAAATGAACCTAACGCCTTGACAGATTACAATGTTAGCTTATCTCACTTAAAATAGTTACAATTGTAAACAACAAACGTCGTAATTAAAATGGTCAATATCAACGCTTCCTGGAAAAATACCTAATAAAAATAACTAATTTAATGCTAAATCAGCAGCTTCCGCTTGCTTCCAACAGGGATGCTGTTAACTTAATTAGTTCTGTAGTAGTTCCATTGCGTTTTCGTTTTTGGTGAAGCATTTTTATTATATAAAAGCTTTTGAGAGAGAGTTTTCGTTTACTACTAAACGCAGAAATAAAAGGGCACAATCTACTTTGAAAGACTCATAATTGAAATTAAAACAAAACGAATTGGTATTATATTTAGTTTCTGAGCTTTGAAATTAGTAGCCAACTTTCATGACAACATATACACGTTTTTCGTATAATGTCTGCAAGCTTATTAAACTCCATGGTAATTGAAAGCAATCAAGGGTAGGGAATAGTTGACGAAGTCACCATTAAATAAAGTAGATTCATAAAGAAGTTAATGACGAACCAATGGGGTAGCCAATTATTCCATTAAATGCTTTTTTCATTGATTGGAGAAAATTATTTTAAATTGAAATTTCCGGCGCTACTTTATAATCTAATTTTAGAATATCGGGCATGTAAAATAATAATACAATGAACATTAGCAATACACTCTGCAAATATAAAACTATACAAACAGAAGGAAGTGAAATAATATTTAATCGGTTCAAAGCATACAACTCATTTTTTTTTTTTTTGATGTTCGCCATCTAGAAGTGAACATCACAATAATAATTGTATAGATCACATTTATTAAAGATTATCGATTTCCGCTGCCAATAACGTTAGTTTCGAAAATTTGAAATTAACTTTCAACCTATCTGTCCAGTAAAAATTAAAGATGAGGTTAATTTGGAATTGAAATTTTGCATTTTCAATGCCTGTTTTAGAACAATTTTCTTTCGATATTTTCACATCTACGTCAAATACATCGCAACAACCACATTTCACGTCTCTGGTGACAGTGCTTGCAGATATTTAGCACTCGAATCCCCAGTGGAGGTTTAAGCGACCTGCACCTGTTGTTGTTTGTGAATATTAGAAATCAAATGTGTGTTATCGATTTTGGTACAATATTTTTCTAGATTTCCTTAATAATTTTGACAGCAGATGACCACTTACACTTTCCTGCATTTGTTACCATGAACAAATGCGAGATTGTGTAGAATGTTTTTTATATTAATTCATTTTTTTAAATGCCTGCGATAGATAAATTAGCAACTAATAAGTAAACCCTTTCAGTATTTTAACAATACGCAGTAGTAGCTGAGTTATAGTTATACAAGGATTTACATTAGGTATGCAAAGCCAGGATACAGCTTCGTACTACCATGTGAATTTAGATTCCCATAAATTTAACAAATTTTATTATTCTTCCACTTGTATAAAACAAAATTCACCACGAAAAAATTGCTTTTACTTTCCTAATAATATAATTTACGACAATTTTTGTAATTTGATCCAAAAACAACTTAATCATATCGATAATATAATTAATACAGTTCAATATGTAAACTCATAAACCAAATACTACACATTTCATCATTTTAAATATTAACTTGAAGTAACAAAGAGTTTCAATGATTTCGGCTTTTACTTTTTACATAAAATTTTTTAGTAGCTTCATGGCATAAATCTATCACATGTAAAAAAATGTTTTTTACTATTCTCTTACCCAAAATAAGATATTTTCTACTGATTTCATGGAAAAAAGACCACATTGCCCTCTTCCTCGTTGTTAGGAAGATATTTTAATATACCTGCGAGCATATTTTGTACTTTCTCATTGGAATCAGGAAAAATCGTACCTTTTGGGCAGGGTTATGGTAAAAAATGGTATACAAGCCTCGAAAAGAAAATACACCACCCCATCTGCTTTCACCTTTGGGTGGAGTGATAACTCACCCCAAAGAAATGTCGTACCTTATTCTTCCCTTGGCTTTGCTACTATTATTTATGCAAATTTGTAGCACATGAGGTAGGTACAATACAGTTATATAAAATTCGACAAAATATCTTCAGCTTCTTATGTGGATAAATGCAGAATTGCAAACACGATCGAAAAATCAAGTAATATGAACGTGACTGAGTATTCCACCAATTTGAAGTATGCATAAAGTTTTCTGTCGTATAAAATTGAATTTAACACTTTTCCCAAAGGTTTTATTGTGCACCATTCGAATAATATACATATATGATATATGTGTGCGGAAAATAAAATAGCGCCTCCTTTAAACACAAATACAAACTAATGCAAATGTACCTTTATATTTACTTTAGTAGTATTTACGAAAGACGAGGTATTTCATTGGTAAAATAGTAAGAAAAACCTTGCAATAATGAAGCTTTCGTTTGTTACTGTCAGCTGAAATTCAAACAACGAAATTGTTCAGCTGACAAAAGAAAACAATCGAGTAAAATAACTAAAGAAGTTTTAATTTACTTTTAATCATATCGTTTTATTCCATTTCTGTAACTGAAGGTACAAACTGGAGTTGAAGATTACCTGAAAAATTTTATTCTCCGGGTATATTTAACTTGACTTTATAAAACAATTCAATTTTATCCGTAAATAAAAATACAATCGTAAATACTGCACTAAATTAATATAAATCAGAATTTTAAATTGCATCAAAATTATTAATTCATTTAGTGTGTGATATATTACATCATTTAAATAATAATTAGCGAAATATTTAAGCATATTGTCCAATTTGCTTTCAGGCAATAACTATGTTGCATATATGCATTCTACCATTTTTTGTAATAGATACCGATAAATAAATTATACAATTTCCATTATCACTAGATCTAAATTTATTATTCTCTCTTCGAAAACTAACGGCAAATTATTTATTTAACAGTAGGTATGGTTTAACATGCCAAATGTCTTTTAAGGCCCTAAAGTATCTTCATTTACTACCCAATATGAATTGTCAGAGCTATAAAGCAGAGGATAGCGCAGGGTTATGAGACATATTAGAGCCAGAAACAGGAGTTAAGAGGAGCAGAGATAGACCTAGGAAATAGTGGAGGTGCGTGTCCAACCAGTCTTAGGACTGACGACCTTATCATTATTTATCAAACTAACAATTTACCTAATCTTAGGTGAATCAAAAAGCAGTAAACGTAAAATACGATTGAAACGGCTTGTAGGTCTTTTTCAAACTTATTATACCGGAAAATCTAGTCCAAAAAAAAACAAAAACAACTGATGAAAAATTATATGGTTTCTTAGTATACTCATGTCTTTAATAAAAATTAAAATAGATCTGTGGTAATTAACGTGTTTTTTGGTATTTAATAATTAATTATTTTTATTAGAAAACCAAATTGTATTTTTAGGTAGGTAAGGTCAATTGCACTCAAATGTTGACGGAAACTTTCCAGTTTAACTAAATTGAATTTCAAATAATTCTACTTAATAGTACGATATTATCTAATGACCCACTACCCTTATCTGAAAAATGGTGTTATCGTAGAATGTTTCCTAAAAGAAAAGTGAGTTAAGAGGGCTTCTGTTTTTGGCAGGAAGTCTTACCAAGACATAAAATCTGATCATAATGTTGCCTATTTTTTATAATAATCGTATACAACAGTTAGAAAGGGAGGTCTCGAGGGTGACTTCGTCCAATGGTTCAAACTTCTACACACACGTACGAAGAAAAGGGCTTTGATACCTATCCTAAATTGCCTTACGCATTAGGTCTCGCCGATAAAAGTTTTTATAGAAAGAATCTCAAAAAACAAACAAATACAAGAAAGCAAGGGAATATTTGAGAACAATCATATGAATACGTGATTTTCCAGATTTCTGGAACTTTTTTTATTCGAAAAGAACTCTGATTTTGATTGCTTTAAAGTGTCAAAAATTGCTATTAATTCATTCATATATTTATATTATTTGATTGGTCGAATTTTGGCCACACATGAAGGCAGTAAATATAATTGTATAGAATAAAAATGTTTAATTAAAAACAAAAAATACAAATGTTATGTTTGTTACTACTTTTCGTTTTATTTTGCTTTTCTTTTGGGTGAAGTCTCGTAATCATTTAAAGACACAGGATTTGATTCGACTCGTTCTAAAAATTTACGATCCATTTCCCTTTAAGCGCCCCATTTACCTCAATCCTCCCCTAGTGGTTAATTGGTATTCGTATTTTAGTGACATCACCTCATTTGTATTCTACTGTTTTTTCATCTTTACAACAGCTTTCAAAGAGGCTTGAACATTTTGTCAAATACTCGGTGTCATTGTAGATATTATAAAAAACGATGTTAAACCTTTAGTGACTTCCAAATTAATTTTTCTTAAAATTAACATCAAAAGTAGTTTTCTCATTTTTTATTATTTATTATTCGATATTCAGATGTCTCTGAACATTCGTATACTTAACGTCTTAATGTTCTTTTGAATAATAACATTTTTGAAATTCGTTTTTGTCACTTTTATAATAAAATTCCGAATACGTAAAAGTGACAAATACAAAATAGCACCTGCTAACGCTGTCTTAAGCTGAGCCCCGATTTGATTTATTACTGAGACGAGACATTAATCTAAATATTCCTCAAATTGAGAATAGAATTTGATAAGAAAACTGCGGATGAAGATTAACATCATATCAGAATCAATTACTACTTGTGTCATCCAATTGTTTACAAACTTGTAATAAAAGAAATTTATAATTAACAATAATCAAAAATTAAACTTATTTTAAGGTTTCAGAATCAATAAAAAAAATACAATTAACAATACTTAATACTTGATAACTTATTGGAAGTCAATATTTTCCAAAACCCCCATGCTCGTCGTCCCCTTTGATGCATTTATTAATTTATCACTGTATTCCTACTTGCTTCTTTTAATCTGCTCTTTGTATCCAAATCTGTTTTTTATACTATTCCTTTGCTCACTAATATTCAAAGCATCTAGATACATATTTTTCTAACAACCATGCATTCTCCCGTCAACTCAAGCATACCTTCCCAATCCTCTATCTCTTCAACCCTTTTCTCCACCTTCTTTCTAAACTCTCCTATTGCTCCTTTCCCCAGTTACACACTTCCTTATATACCTCCCCTCTTCCCCATTCCTTTTTTTTTCTACTTTTAACATGATTTCTAATAGTAGGTGATCTGAACCTATCGTTTCATTCACTTGAAATTTCGCTATTCCTTCCCATCCCCTTCCATTAAGCATTGCATAATTTATAACTGAATAACCCCTCCCTATGAACATGTATTCCCCATTTTGATCCCTCTCAACCGCCCAGTTAAGTTACTTATCCCATTTTCTAGACGACTCTGTTAGATTTTACTCATTCCTATCTACGGGATTATCCCTTAATTGCCTTTCCTATTTCTCATACCCCATTACACTACTATCTTATCCTCCATTATCCCTAACTTTCCACTTTTATACATAGGTACACATAAATACAGTGGTCTATCTTTTAACTTGAAATTGATTTCTTCAAAATATCCCCAACAGAAAATCCCTGAAAAAATATTCCCCGAATAATGGCCGACAATGTCAACAATTAAAATGTAATACTGGCTGACAACGCCCACAATGCGCCAACAATTAAAAATCATAATGGCCGACGACGGCAACATTTAAAAAATAATAATGGCTGACAATGCTATTAATGCACTAACAATTAAAAATCATAATGGCCGACAATGGCAACCATTAAGAAAGTGATAGATAATATTGTCGAGGGATCAAATTCATAGAATCTTTATTTTAATTTAATACACATGAAAGTCACCCAACCTATCCAGCTAAATTTCTTTTGATCAAAGCCACTAACATGTATAAAATATTACGTATATGAAATCCTTGATTTTCGAAGAAAAACTACATCTGTCTACCTTGAAATTACGTAGTACCTAAGTGTACAGAACAAATTCATTTTTATTGCATCGCCATTGCAACATAAAATGTCTCTTGTTTCAAAAAACGTAGTATCGCATCTCAAGAGGCAAATAACGGTATTATACGCATGACGGTATACCATTATTGGTTTCTATCTTACATTTCATTCAAATGCAAGTAGATACCTATACGATATCGCACTGTTATTGTCTCATTTTTACCGGCATTATTCTTTTTCTTATGACGGCTGTAAAAGTTTTAATAAATCCAATACGCGTACCAACGATAGGTAGACGCCATTACTGCTTTTAACTGTATAAAAAAGAAAGGTACTTACTTTATTTTCTCAATAATAGAAGGAAACGGTAAAGGTAAATAATAACTGAGCTATATAATTTTATACCTCTGTTATACAAACCACGTGGAACATTCATATTTCAGTAAGCAGCCATCAAATCAGTTAAAAGACTTTATACTATTTTAATTTTAAAGAACTATGTGTGACCCTAATACAAAAATACAGTCAGTACTCATGAATTAACATACAATAAGCATTTAATAACATTATGGGAACAATTAAAAAAACTTTTGGTGGTAATGTCCAAAAAACTGGCTAGAGCTTCCAATTTCAAAAAGTCAAAATTACTCGAACATGTTGAAACTTTTAGACTCTGGGAACAATTATGAACAATCGTCCACTATTTGCAAGGTGTCGAACTAGCTGGGTAGTACATACAGAGCTTTTTCTGCGCTTTTTTAGGAAAATAATATCGAAATATATTGAACCTTTAAGCAGAAAATAATTTATCAAATAACAGCTGTAGCCTTAAAGAAAAATTATTGATTACGAAAGGAATAAAATTTGACAGGTGTCAACCAAATGTATACGTAGGTAGTATTCATAAATTCTTATATAAGTCATTCGTAAAAAGTTAGTACATCCTAATTGTTTATTTAAAACTGCAAGCTAACACCTAGTTATCTACTATGTGAGTAGGTCAATTAGCAACCGTTTAAATACCGGAATCAATAATTATAAGCAAGAAGAGAAGCTGAAAGTTGCGAGTTGAATTCAAAATCACGAAGATGCAGGGTGGTGAGGCGACTTGCTGTCTTCATTCACCCTGTGATAGTTCCCTGCTATTTCTAGCTTCCCCAGATTCTAAATTATAAAATCGCTTTTAATATTATATTAAAGTTATTATATGCCAAATAAATTAAGCAGATAAATTCGCTTCTTCGATACAGTATAATTACCTCAACAGTAGCATATCAATAAAAATACCTCCTGATATTTGTAGTATCTACTGAATTTTACTACCACTGTTTATAAATTCGTGTTTATAAGTCCATCCGTTTTTATTGATATTATGAATGTCCAAGTTATTGAAGACTACACGTAAGCGTAGGTACCGTTTTCACATATTAATTCGCTTTTTCAGAAAACAAATTTCCTTTTCGTTCCATATGGTGGAATTAATTTCGGGTATTCCAATTCGCTGGGGAGAAATAGGGTACAAGGTACCTAGCGTAAAGGAACGCCGAGATTCGTATTACAAATCAGTTTCTCATACAATTATTGCTTTAATATAAACAGAGAACGGGTAGGAGATAATGGCAAAAACCAATTCATTTGGTTGCGCAAAATGGCGCTCTACATCTGACATTTGTCTGCCTTTAATTGATACAACTTGCTCTTAAGAGGGTTCTAATTTAACGTTTTGTCACCCGACTTTGTTTATTAAAGGGTTGTTAAACATCTACTTGTATTTGTATATTGTACATGCTTAGTTTATTGAATCCTAAACCAAAACATCATCAAAAATTCAGCTCGTAACATTTATTAATATTACCTATAGGAACAACAACAAGAAGGAGTTAGAGATAGCTTTAAATAAAATGGAAGCGGTATTGACGAAACAGTATTGTACGAAAATAAATAAAATTAAAACAAAAATACTGGTATGCAAGAGAAGGAAAAGTAGAGAAAGAGCAAATATAAAGATAGAAGACGAAAGATTAGAAGAAGTGGCTAATTTTCGGTATCTAGGAAGTCAGATAAGTCAGGACTGAAGGAGTAGTAAGGATATAAAGCAGAGGATAGCGCAGGGTCGTGTCGCCTTTAATAAAAAGAAGTCACTTCTATGCTCGCGAACGGTTAATTTAGAAATTCGAAAAAGGTTGTTAAAGGTGT
>NW_020438895.1:219010-264978 GCF_000699045.2 Agrilus planipennis
AAAAAAATCGGTTGTCTGTAAAGTCGGTTTACTGACGATAGTTGAACGTGACAACGTCATAAGAAAATACTGATGGAATGGTTTCATTTTTCAAATATTTTGTATGGATATAGAGAAGGAGGTAAATGGAAATATTATTGTATAGCAGCTGTCCACGCGGACGCATCGCTCACTCAAGTAGGAGAGAGACAGATGTCGAACGCTACCGAACGCGGAGGCCGATTGTTCCTCTTTGTCGCTTGTTCCGCGCTCTCTCTTGCACTTCAAGCCTTAAATGGAACGCCTCAGAGCGAGGTAACGCCACATGAGTCGCGTTTTTTCGTGCGTGCAGCCGGCTCCATCGAATTATAAGACGTTGTCACGTCAAAAATATAATAATAAAATAATAATATGTATATGAAGATGAGTGTATAGCAAAATGTCGGTTGGGGTTTCATAGTTACTGTAATCCTTTTACTCTTACAGTGATTGAATTTCTGTCTCTTTTTTTCTCTTTATTTTTGAAAAAGATATGGCAGTTTTGCTTTTTTTATCAAACTTTTTTTATCAAAATAAAACATAGCATATATTACCCAGGGTAGTAGCCATTCTATTACCTATTGGAAGAATTTTTAAAATTAGTTCAGCAATTCGATTCTTGTAGACTATGACGTGGTTAATAAGAATGTGAAAAAATAAACTTCTAGTAGCAATTAAAATAAAAAGGTTGTGTGTAAAGTGGTAAAAATTCATGTTTTTTTATTAGAAATATTGAAATTAAATCAAAGTGAATGAAATTTTAGATTTCAGCATACTCAAATTAGACCGAATAGAGGTTTACATGTTTAACATTGAAGAAAAAATTAGTCAACTTTGATGCCCCCTTAGCAAAAAAACTAGGTAAGGGATAGTAACGCCTCCCAATAAAACACTTCAGGAATGCCTCCTCTATTCATTTCTGTAATAATCTCAGGTGGTCCACCTCGAAGAACAAATTTGCAATAGAGTGAATATTCTTCTTTTATCTATTATTTAAAATTAGAACAAGTCACTGATTTTGGGTATCTAGGAAGTCAGATAAGTCATAATGAAGAAATATAAAACAGTCGAATTGCCTTTAATGAAATAGAAGTACTCGGGAAAGTTTAATTTGGAAATTCGAAGGTTTGTTAACGACGCTGTATGGGTGCGAAACGCAGACGATGGACGCGAAGGAAAAGAAAAGAAAAGATTAGAAGCGTTCGAAATGTGGTGCAACAGGTGAATGATGAGGATACCGTGAAGAGAGGCTAGAAATAAGGAAGTATTAGAAAGAGTGGGGAGCAGAGGGGTCTATGGAATTCAAAAAAAAAATACGTGACATAAGTTGGTATGACACCTTCTCAGGCATGAAGGGCTAGTTAAAAGCGCACTGGAAGCAGAAAGGATTAATATCAGTACAATCTCAAACATGCGAGTACGCTTTCCTATCCCAAAAACGGTTTATCTTTGTAAATGATTGGTGAAGTCCACTCCACTGGAAATGCGTAACTAGTTTTAGGTAGGAGCTGAACTTTATACATATCACTAAATATTTTAATGTTCCATAAAGGATGGAAACAAATCAGTGCTTTGTTTTAAAATATACATTGAATATACGTTAATATAAACTGATTTTACCACTTTGAATATTCCATAATGCCTTTTATGTACCCCTGCGTAGTTTTCTTTAACGTTACGTTTAAAATTTTCCACCACCCTATTGATCTCTGCCTCCGGTAGAAAGGTATTGAATGAAAGACATTTTCCTTAATTAAGTCGGACCTTTTGTAAAATAAAGACAATGTAGTTTAGTAAAGTGAAGTTTCGCACTCAATTAATTTATATCGTCGACCTTTTTCTCTTGCAAATGCCTAATCGAATTGTAACAGCAAAAATTGCAACAGAAAATGATTTAATCTAGGAAATATATACTACTCTGTTTCAGAATAGATAGATTCGCTAAGATTTCTTGACATTTTAATTGCATTGCATAAATAATTGACAGCGAATGACTTTCCTTGATCTTAATGCAACAAAAATGATAAATGAAGTAGAAAAATTGACTTTTCAAAATGATATTAATTTAACGATAGCTTGCTATTTCCGTAAAAATACTCAGAAGCGTAGCTGATAGCCCAGGAAGGAGATTCCTTCCCTATTCCGACAAATCAGAAATAAAAGTTGCTTTACATACAATGAAATGTGTAATTTCTGTCTTCGGTGAACGTTTTGCTTTATGTGATGTCTTTTTTGAATTATATTACTTTACTTATAAAAAAAAACAAGTTGGCCACACCTATATATTGAACTATTTTTCGCCGAATTTTTCTGAATTCTTTAAAGTTGTTTCAGCAATTTCTCTTGTATAATTATACTGCACCGAGAAGGTAACTACTAAATTTTTCATTGCATTTTATAAACGGAATACAATAATTCGAATGAGCATTCCCTAGTGGAACAAATTCAGTCAGAGAAGTTCATTTTTGAATGTTAATCAAACATGGAAAAAGCTTTAAGGATTATTTTTAAAAATGCACAGAAATCAGGCATGAATGAATGCCAGATTATTCCAATTTTATAGCATACTTATGTACGTATTTTTTTGCTTGATCACGATGAAGCTACAGGAATGAAGATATTTGCATGAAGTAAATGAACGTATTAATTGAAATTCTCAATGCAATGTTTAGTTTGAAATAGTGGCTGTAGTTTAACATATTTCCTAGTTAAAGGGATTGCCTTCCGTCTGTATATTAAAATTAATAATGAAACGTTCGTTCAAGGGGGTTGTTCAACGTTCGGCCATTCGTGCTACGGTGGAATGGGCAAGAGGGCAAACGATGAGGAAGTAAATGCAGAAGTTTTCCAGGAAATAGAACAGGATAATCCTGAAATAATATTTACCGGCCCCAGAAACAGTGAAGTTGATGAAACATGGGCTCCTGAACCAAAACTTTCGTTACAACAATATCGCCACTTTTCTCCCTATTTAAAGCAATGGGTATGTACGTTTTACTATTATTTATAACAAGAATTCAAACCTTTTGCATTGAAACTTCACGAAAATACATGCAGTGTATGTATTAGTCATGCACTCGTGAACCGTGTGCCAAGGCTTTCCGTACTCTTTTTTATATATGTTAGACCCGAAGACAGAAAACGCTCAGTGGCCAGAAAAAACGGCCACATCGCGTTCTGGCTGCCTTCAAACGCACAGAACGCGTTTTGGCTGTTTTTAAACGCGTTCTGGTAACTGTTAAACAGCCGGAACGCGTTTTGTCTATTGTTGATCGTTCACAACGCGTTCTTAATGTTGGACTTGTATTATTTGCCGCTTTCTACCTGCGTACAATGAGATTTATATTGTAGGTACTTATAAAACAAATGAATTTCAATCCATTTTTTAGTTTTTAGGAAACAATTCAATTATTGACAACTATAATTAGATACCAAAGGTGGGTTCGGTTCTTCTCGTCGAATCATTTCAACAATATTAAATTTCTTATAATTGTTTTTCAGTTCTAGGAAGAAGGTTACACTGAACACTTATATTGCCAAGCATATAATATATGAATGAATGAAATTTTAATAACCTTTTGTAATTTTAAGATTTTGTCAACTTACCTAAACAATAGGTGTACNCACCGCCATTTTTTAATCTATACATCGAAGACGCGATCAACATCATTAAAGACAATATAATAACTGTAGAGATAGATATACAGGGTCAAACGATTAGTATGCTTAGATTTGCAGATGATGTTAGCATCCATCAAGGAGGAGTTAGAGATAGCTTTAAATAAAATGGAAGCGGTATTGACGAAACAGTATTGTACGAAAATAAATAAAATTAAAACAAAAATACTGGTATGCAAGAGAAGGAAAAGTAGAGAAAGAGCAAATATAAAGATAGAAGACGAAAGATTAGAAGAAGTGGCTAATTTTCGGTATCTAGGAAGTCAGATAAGTCAGGACTGAAGGAGTAGTAAGGATATAAAGCAGAGGATAGCGCAGGGTCGAGTTGCCTTCGATAAAAAGAAGTCACTTCTATGCTCGCGAACGATTAATTTAGAAATTCGAAAAAGATTGTTAAAGGTGCATGTTTGGATCGCGGTGCTGTACGGGTGCGAAACATGGACGGTGGGCGTGGCGGAAAAGAAAAGGTTAGAAGCGTTCGAAATGTGATAAGGACAGAGAAGGTTAAAAATTAAGAGGTATTAGAAAGAATAGAAAAACAGGAGACTCTATGGAAGTAAATAAAAATAGGAGAGATAGGTTGGTAAGATACCTTGTCAGCCATGAAGGTCTAGTCAGAGACATATTAGAGGCAGAAACAGGAGTTCAAAGAAGTAATTTTTCAATAGTTAAGGAAAAACATCCCATGTTTTAGTTTTAGGGAAATGCGAATATTAGCTCAGAATGGGAAGGAGTAGATGTAAGTGTCCAACCAATCGTAGGACTAACGTCCTTATGATGATGATGACAACAACATGAAATGTAGGAAATGATATTTTTATTGGCAAACAATTAATAAATTCTTCAAAAATAATTTTTATAATGTCATAGGTGGGACATAAAATAGCCAATAGGACATTAATGCCTTGTAATCCTGGCGTTTAATGAATTTTCAAAAAATGTTTGTAATTTTTATAACTCAAACTTTGTCCTTATTAAAGAATATTACAGTTGCCCACGAAAATAGGAACTATTGTAGAAAGGAGTACGAAATATTTAAGTTGAACCTTGTCTTCATAACATACCGTCAGTAAACTTACTGTATTAATGTAGTACTTGACAAGTGGATATGTAAAAATTATTAAAATGGGTCTAGTGCAACCAACTTATTAACCTTATTGACAATGTAACTTTTTACACTATCTTTGTACAACATTTCCCTACATTATAACGTATAATTGCTTATCATATTCCAAAGTGAACCGTAAACATTTTACAAACTAAAGATGTCAGGTCTATAAAACAACCCACAAACTTCTGAACTGAAATAGTCCTCTATTATTGTGTCGTAATTCCTCTCTGGATGTTTAATCTAGATAAATCCCAAATAATTAGTAAGTCTAAATGGTAATATGTCCTGTAGGCCTTTGTAATCTCTCCATCAAACTTTGGTATTTGACGACGAATGCCGTTCATCTAAATATTGATTAGCTTTTCATTTTGCTTCCCGTCATAATTCCAATCACACTAAAGTTCTATTATTGATTATTTATTAATGATTTCCTAACAAAGAAATTGCTTTATCGCTCCATCTACATTCAAAACTTTTAAACTTACGTTACTCACATTTTTAATAATTTCACATCCGAAATTAAATTAAGAAATGAAAAGTGTAAAGAATTTTTTTAATTGTTTCAACAAACATTGGCTTCTTCAGATATATATATANCAAACTAGTGTTACATGGAGATAAATAAAAAAAAACAAAAATACTGATATGCGAGGGAAGAAAAAGTAGGGGAAGAGCGAATGTAAAGACAAAAGATTAGAAGAAGTGGATGTTTTTAGGTATTTAGGAAGTCAAATAAGTCAGGACGGAACGAGTAGTAGGGATATAAAGCAAAGGATAGCACAGGATCGAGTCGCCTTCAATAAAAAGAAGTCATTTATATGCTCGCGAACGGTTAATTTAGAAATTCGAAAAAGATTGTTAAAGGTGTATGTTCTGAGCGCGACGCTGTATGGGTGCGAAACAATGGACGGTGGGCGCGGCGGAATAGAAAAAGTTAGAAGCGTTCGAAATGTGGTGCTACATGCGATTGATGAGAAAGTTAGGAACGAAGAGGTATTAGAAAGAATAGGAGAACAGAGGACTCTATGGAAGTCAATAAGAAATAGGCTGGATAGGTTAGTAGGGCACCTTCTCAGGCATGAGGGTCTAGTCAGAAACATATTAGAGGCAGAAACGGGAGTTAGGAGGGGTGAACATAGACCTAGATTAGGTTACTGTTCACCAAAAATTAAGGATGTTGGATGTTCTAGTTTTAGGAAAATCTGAAGATTAGCTCAGGATAGGAAAGAGTGGGGGTGCGTGTCCAACCAGTTTTAGGACTGACGACCTAATGACGATGATGATGATGAAGCTACAAAAAACAATGAGAAAGTCGTTGAACTGCAAATTCAACTTTCATTGATTGAATCTCGAGAGTATACATACCAGCCAACCCACCTCTATAGAGCGTGTTGATTGAGAAAATAATGTCCTATTGTCATATCCGTACAGATATGTGGGTAGTTGCTGTGCACGGGAGATGATATATTGTACCTTTGTACAAATATAACGGCACATTGAATGCCAATAAATTCTAAAAAATAAAAGTGCAGGCAGAGAATGTCTGACAATATTACAATAATCAATTAAATGGCATAACTCACGTTAGAATTGAAAGTATTGTATGCTTATATGTATATGCCTATCTCTTATACGACGTAATCCTTATTTAATGGTTTTAACTAGAGACAAATATTAGATTACACGGGGTTACTTAAGGCTTATTTGCCGTTTATTTGTGGTCCTCTGTCCTCAAAGTGCACACTCTTATTTCTAATGGTTTGTAGGTTTGTTGTAAAAACCTAAGAAAGGACTCCAGCCTTTTAAATTTGTATATTGAAGATGCGATTAATATCATTAATGATAGGATAGTTTCATTGTTAGACATACAAGGGTAGATGATTAGCATCTAGCAAGGGAGAGTTAGTTAGGTTTAAACAAAGTGGAAGCGGTATTTCCAGAAAAAAATGGTTTGAAAATTAATAAAAACAAAACAAAGACAATAGCAGGTAAGGGATGTAAAAGTGAGGTTGTAACTAAAACAGCTATAGGAGACAATAATCTAGAAGGTATTTAGGGAGTTTGGTAACCCAGGATATAAAACAATACAGAATAGCTCAAGTCAGGTCGCTTTTAACAAAAAGACATTACTTTGGGCTCGAGATCAGTTAATTTGAAAATTAAAAAACTATTATTGAAGGCGTACGTTTGTAGCATGGCTCTGCGTTGATATGAAACGTGGGGGATGGGCGCCGCAGAAAAGAAAGTGTTAGAAACATTTGAGATGTGCTGCTATAAAAGAATGTTAGAAATACAATGGATACAGAAAAGGTTAGAAATGAAGATATATTAGAAGGCGCAAGAGAACAGACGACGTTATGGAAATGGTAATCAATACGAAATAGACGAGATGGGTTGCCATGGGCAGGCAGCGTTACGCGCCTGAACAGGATACGAAACGAATATGTGAACGGACTCTTTAAAGTAGGTCTGGTAGAGGGGAAGCTAAAGTAATGTAGACTTAGATTGTAGGGTCATGTAGTGAGCCTTGAGTACAACTTCTCTGTGAAGACAGTACTTAACATTAATAGACAACCAAGAGGAAGAGGCAGACCACTAGCCACGTGATGGTCAATTAGCGAGAGGGATTTAAAGACACAGAAACTATCATTAGTGACAACTCAGAACAGAATCTCCTGGCACCCCAGATGAACTGGTAAAAGGGCTGCAGGAAGAAGAGTTTGGAATAACAGCAAACAAATATAAGCTGGTTGTTCGAGTTTTTGAGAGGAAGAATATTAGATAGGTTTCTAACCACTCATCGGGTTGTAGCTTCAAATAAAATGGAAGCCATATTGACAAATGAGTATTGTATGAAAATAAATAAAAATAGCATGCAAGAGACGAAAAAGTAGGGAAACAACGAATATAAAGATAGGAGGCGAAAAATTAGAAGAAGTTGCTGATTTTGGGTATCTAGGAAGTCAGATAAGACATAATGAAGAAATATAAAACAAATGATAGCGCATAGTCGAATTGCCTTTAATGAAATAGAAGTACTCAGGAAAGTATAATTTGGAAATTCGAAGGTTTGTTAACGACGCCGTATGGGTGCGAAACGCGGGCGATGGACGCGAATGAAAAGAAAATATTAGAAGCGTTCGAAATATGGTGTAACAGGTGAATGATGAGGATACCGTGAAGAAAGGCTAGAAATAAGGAAGTATTAGAAAAAATGGGGAGCAGAGGGGTCTATGGAATTCAAAAAAAAATACGTGACATGAGTTGGTATGACACCTTCTCAGGCATGAAGGGCTAGTTAAAAGCGTACTGGAAGCAGAAAGGATTAATATCAGTACAATCTCAAACATGCGAGTACGCTTTCCTATCCCAAAAACGGTTTATCTTTGTAAATGATGGGTGAAGTCCACTCCACTGGAAATGCGTAACTAGTTTTAGGTAGGAGCTGAACTTTATACATATCACTAAATATTTTAATGTTCCATAAAGGATGGAAACAAATCAGTGCTTTGTTTTAAAATATACATTGAATATACGTTAATATAAACTGATTTTATCACTTTTGAATATTCCACAATGCCTTTTATGAATCTTGCGTAGTTTTCTTTAACGTTACGTTTAAAATTTTCCACCATCCTATTGATCTCTGCCTCCGGTGGAAAGGTATTGAATGAAAGACATTTTCCTTAATTAAGTCGGACCTTTTGTAAAATAAAGACAATGTAGTTTAGTAAAGTGAAGTTTCGCACTCAATTAATAAATATAATACTTCTTTTCCCCAAATACTATAATATCGAGTGGTGAGATCGAGAAATACTCAAAAAAGGCTAAAAATGGCTTCTTGAATTCTTTTTGGTCATTACAAGCTATAGTAAACTTGTTGTATCTATAATTTAAGTAATTAAGAGTGACTCTACAGCTATATGCTTCTGAGTACCATTTTCAGTAATGTAATCAAGTTGAAATTGATTGACAGATATGAATCTTTACCGCATACGCGTTTGATAAAATTTTGTTTAATTAAAATTTCGTTTTTTGTCAAATTATTTTTCTTTTCTATTCCGTAAATATGAATTCACGTATTGCGTTAAGTTTGAATAGATCAAAATGATTACAGGTCAATAAATTCCAGCAACGAGCATTATAATGTCAACGTAAATGATGGTCAAGATTTTTCATTTTGACTAAAGTGTAACTAATTCAGCGTGATTTAAATGCTAATTTCTGTACGTTGAGGTACATGTATTTAGTGAGCACAACAAATTGCAATGTTTTGTAAAATAAATCACCAAACTGACCTCTGCTTTGACAGCAGTATGCGTCTCTACTAAACTCATCCAGACTAGTTAAATTAGTTTGCCAATATCGTTATTATACAGATTTTATGCCATAAAAACTTAACAAAAGGAGATATTCACTTTAATAAAAATCGGTTGTATGTAAAGTCGGTTTACTGACGATAGTTGAACGTGACAACGTCATAAGAAAATACTGATGGAATGGTTTCATTTTTCAAATATTTTGTATGGATATAGAGAAGGAGGTAAATGGAAATATTATTGTATAGCAGCTGTCCACGCGGACGCATCGCTCACTCAAGTAGGAGAGAGACAGATGTCGAACGCTACCGAACGCGGAGGCCGATTGTTCCTCTTTGTCGCTTGTTCCGCGCTCTCTCTTGCACTTCAAGCCTTAAATGGAACGCCTCAGAGCGAGGTAACGCCGCATGAGTCATGNGAGAGGAAGAATATTAGATAGGTTTCTAACCACTCATCGGGTTGTAGCTTCAAATAAAATGGAAGCCATATTGACAAATGAGTATTGTATGAAAATAAATAAAAATAGCATGCAAGAGACGAAAAAGTAGGGAAACAACGAATATAAAGATAGGAGGCGAAAAATTAGAAGAAGTTGCTGATTTTGGGTATCTAGGAAGTCAGATAAGACATAATGAAGAAATATAAAACAAATGATAGCGCATAGTCGAATTGCCTTTAATGAAATAGAAGTACTCAGGAAAGTATAATTTGGAAATTCGAAGGTTTGTTAACGACGCCGTATGGGTGCGAAACGCGGGCGATGGACGCGAATGAAAAGAAAATATTAGAAGCGTTCGAAATATGGTGTAACAGGTGAATGATGAGGATACCGTGAAGAAAGGCTAGAAATAAGGAAGTATTAGAAAAAATGGGGAGCAGAGGGGTCTATGGAATTCAAAAAAAAATACGTGACATGAGTTGGTATGACACCTTCTCAGGCATGAAGGGCTAGTTAAAAGCGCACTGGAAGCAGAAAGGATTAATATCAGTACAATCTCAAACATGCGAGTACGCTTTCCTATCCCAAAAACGGTTTATCTTTGTAAATGATTGGTGAAGTCCACTCCACTGGAAATGCGTAACTAGTTTTAGGTAGGAGCTGAACTTTATACATATCACTAAATATTTTAATGTTCCATAAAGCGATGGAAACAAATCAGTGCTTTGTTTTAAAATATACATTGAATATACGTTAATATAAACTGATTTTACCACTTTGAATATTCCATAATGCCTTTTATGTACCCCTGCGTAGTTTTCTTTAACGTTACGTTTAAAATTTTCCACCACCCTATTGATCTCTGCCTCCGGTAGAAAGGTATTGAATGAAAGACATTTTCCTTAATTAAGTCGGACCTTTTGTAAAATAAAGACAATGTAGTTTAGTAAAGTGAAGTTTCGCACTCAATTAATTTATATCGTCGACCTTTTTCTCTTGCAAATGCCTAATCGAATTGTAACAGCAAAAATTGCAACAGAAAATGATTTAATCTAGGAAATATATACTACTCTGTTTCAGAATAGATAGATTCGCTAAGATTTCTTGACATTTTAATTGCATTGCATAAATAATTGACAGCGAATGACTTTCCTTGATCTTAATGCAACAAAAATGATAAATGAAGTAGAAAAATTGACTTTTCAAAATGATATTAATTTAACGATAGCTTGCTATTTCCGTAAAAATACTCAGAAGCGTAGCTGATAGCCCAGGAAGGAGATTCCTTCCCTATTCCGACAAATCAGAAATAAAAGTTGCTTTACATACAATGAAATGTGTAATTTCTGTCTTCGGTGAACGTTTTGCTTTATGTGATGTCTTTTTTGAATTATATTACTTTACTTATAAAAAAAAACAAGTTGGCCACACCTATATATTGAACTATTTTTCGCCGAATTTTTCTGAATTCTTTAAAGTTGTTTCAGCAATTTCTCTTGTATAATTATACTGCACCGAGAAGGTAACTACTAAATTTTTCATTGCATTTTATAAACGGAATACAATAATTCGAATGAGCATTCCCTAGTGGAACAAATTCAGTCAGAGAAGTTCATTTTTGAATGTTAATCAAACATGGAAAAAGCTTTAAGGATTATTTTTAAAAATGCACAGAAATCAGGCATGAATGAATGCCAGATTATTCCAATTTTATAGCATACTTATGTACGTATTTTTTTGCTTGATCACGATGAAGCTACAGGAATGAAGATATTTGCATGAAGTAAATGAACGTATTAATTGAAATTCTCAATGCAATGTTTAGTTTGAAATAGTGGCTGTAGTTTAACATATTTCCTAGTTAAAGGGATTGCCTTCCGTCTGTATATTAAAATTAATAATGAAACGTTCGTTCAAGGGGGTTGTTCAACGTTCGGCCATTCGTGCTACGGTGGAATGGGCAAGAGGGCAAACGATGAGGAAGTAAATGCAGAAGTTTTCCAGGAAATAGAACAGGATAATCCTGAAATAATATTTACCGGCCCCAGAAACAGTGAAGTTGATGAAACATGGGCTCCTGAACCAAAACTTTCGTTACAACAATATCGCCACTTTTCTCCCTATTTAAAGCAATGGGTATGTACGTTTTACTATTATTTATAACAAGAATTCAAACCTTTTGCATTGAAACTTCACGAAAATACATGCAGTGTATGTATTAGTCATGCACTCGTGAACCGTGTGCCAAGGCATTCCGTACTCTTTTTTATATATGTTAGACCCGAAGACAGAAAACGCTCAGTGGCCAGAAAAAACGGCCACATCGCGTTCTGGCTGCCTTCAAACGCACAGAACGCGTTTTGGCTGTTTTTAAACGCGTTCTGGTAACTGTTAAACAGCCGGAACGCGTTTTGTCTATTGTTGATCGTTCACAACGCGTTCTTAATGTTGGACTTGTATTATTTGCCGCTTTCTACCTGCGTACAATGAGATTTATATTGTAGGTACTTATAAAACAAATGAATTTCAATCCATTTTTTAGTTTTTAGGAAACAATTCAATTATTGACAACTATAATTAGATACCAAAGGTGGGTTCGGTTCTTCTCGTCGAATCATTTCAACAATATTAAATTTCTTATAATTGTTTTTCAGTTCTAGGAAGAAGGTTACACTGAACACTTATATTGCCAAGCATATAATATATGAATGAGTGNACCAGAACGCGTTGCGAGCGTTTAAAAACAGCCAAAACGCGTTCTGTGCGTTCGAAGGCAGCCAGAACGCGATGTGGCCGTTTTTTCGGCCACTGAGCGTTTTCGGTCTTCGGGCCTAACATATATGCAGAATGTCAGGACATTTGGTTCATATGCGGTACATCTGCCTGCAATTTTAGCAAAAACAATTCTCAAATTGCTTTAGAACAGTGTATATAGAAAAAATAGAAAGATTAAATATGTATTTATTAGATACTCGAGGTACTTCTTTACAACTTACAGGAAGAGAACAAAGAATAGCTTTACATTTTGAAAATGGTTGAAGGCTTTACTTGTTGAAACTACATAATCAATTAAAGAAAACGAAAGTAAAGTTCAAAAATATATATTAATTGCTCATAACAATTGTTTCACCATAACATTGGCTTCTTCAGGTGAAGATATTCTGAATTAGCATAAATACTAAAAGTTAACATGTTTTATGGAGTGGGAACATTGAAAGGGAGGGATAGGGTAAGACATTAAGGTTTTGAAGAAAAATTTAAATTTAATAATGGAGAGCTATTTACATCAATTTGATCTTAAGACTTTCAACTAGGTNGAGAAAAACCGAACCCATCTTTGGTATCTAATTATAGTTGTCAATAATTGAATTATTTCCTAAAAACTATAAAATGGATTGAAATTCATTTGTTTTATAAGTACCTACAATATAAATCTAATTGTACGCAGGTAGAAAGCGGCAAATAATACAAGTCGAACATTAAGA
Organism: Agrilus planipennis; assembly: GCF_000699045.2. Lineage (NCBI taxonomy): Eukaryota > Metazoa > Arthropoda > Insecta > Coleoptera > Buprestidae > Agrilus > Agrilus planipennis. The sequence continues at coordinate 232,061 of NW_020438895.1, forward strand.
AAGCGTTGCGAGCGTTTAAAAACAGCCAAAATGTAATTTTAATAGATACTAACTTTTTAATTATTTAACAGAATTTCATCGATTTATGTATTTCTTTGCTATTAAAATTTGTTTAAATTTTGATTAACCATTATTTAACGAAATTATTCATACTTATTTAGCATTTAAGTCTTTAACAGATGTAAACAGAAATTAATTATTTAATTATTTATTAAACCTAAAAGACTTTCATTTCACGCAGCATAAAATATGGCATATTGCGGCAAGCAACCTGAGCCTGCCCTGATGTACCCCTGACTACAGCCCTGGCAAGGACTTAATTCTTCTTGTTAAATAAGTTTTATGTTTCAGTTAAGGAAATACCTAGCAGAGAAGGAATCCCTTCGCAGTGAAAACTAAAAAACACGTGCCAGAACATCATATACATATAATGAAATGTATTATTAGAGTTACATAAGCTGTAAAATTTTATCATAATCTTTTCTAGTCTTTTTCTGACGTTTGACGAAACGAATATACATGCAAAGGTTGCAATCAATATTTAATACCTTTATAACATTCATTTCATGTCTGATAACTGATAAATAATAAGGTATTAAATGAACAACGTACATATCTCCTTGTTTATAATAAATTAATAAATAATTTAGAAAAAGATGCTGATGAACTTTTGCATCCTATTTTCGTTTCCTATTCAAATACTTTTACGTGTGCAATACAATTTTATTATGGTTGTGATCATTCATTTATAAATGTTTTAAAAGACTAAATAAAATAGTGGCTGGAAACACTACTTTTGTATTATTTATCTTGTACCTCAACACAGCATATCTGAATTACAGGATTAACAATAATGTCGTAAGCTCTGGCGATAATTGGAATTAACTATCGAATTTATTGAACTTTATCCAATAATGACAAGATGATGCACCTCTATACGTAGATAACTAAATTAGAAGTTATGCATTGTCAATCTGAACTTTCCCTGAAACAGTTCTGCATAGGAAGTTCCGGGAAATTTGTCAATCCCAGTCCCTCTTCTGGCGGTCATATCAGTTAACATTGTGATCAACTTGTTAATTACGAGGATAATTAATGAACAGGCTACCGTACAACTTCCTAGACTAATATTTAAGATAGTTCATACACACTATCCTAACAACTCTAGTTTGTAGACACACTATCCTAATAACTACTCACTAAGAAGATAACAAATACAAGTAAAAGCGAAGCTATCCTTTGTTTGAAGTTGAGACCAATGAGAGACCTATTAAAATGTTCAGTGGACTTGGACCTGGTTCTACTCAATTTAAAATTATCACAATGACGTCTATTTTAAATTACCAAGTGCCTGGGTGCATCTATTTCACGAAGGAATAACGTATCAATACAATTGGTGAACTATAGTGGAGGCAAATTAAAATTTTTAGTGGAAAAGTTTGAACTAGACCTGATCGGTTTTTCTCAATAAATTTTCATTTATTGAAGAAAATTTACCACTCTAAAAAATTAGACTCCCTTAGCATGAAGTATAGATAAAATTATTACAAACAACTTTCTCAATTAACTTTTTTCGCTAAAATCAACAAAAAATGGTTATAAAAGAAGTACATCGAAAAATTGTCCTTCTTACTTATAAACAAAATTGCCCAAACTTTTGAGCGGTCTACAAATTTACTTAGAAAAATTAAATCTAATGCGATTTTTTCCAAAAAGTAGATACATTTAAATAAACTGCTGTCAGAAAAAGTCAAACGCATTAGTACTATCACTATCTACATTCTATATAATTCAGCTTCTGCCTACTGTAACATCAATTAATTCATCAATGGTGTAGAGAATTTCTTATTAATTATTCCTACCTTCCTCTCTTCTAACGCCATCATTTCGAACAGCTTGAAAAACACATTAGCCAAACACCTTTTATCCTTAGATTGTTTATAGTTACAAACAATTTCACTTATTTAAATAATTAATGTTTTTCACGAGCACACGAAGTCTAAATATTTATTTACTAAAGAAGTTCATAACTCTGTTTTATACTGCCAGAAACTGGCGAGTCGACGATTTGTTTATCAGTTCTAGAAGTTTTTTTTGTTCCTTACTCAGACATGCGAGAGAATGTATCAAAGGACTTTTAAAGGACATTAGATCATAACGGCATAAGAAAGTATAAAACGACGAAAAATAAAGCATTATAAGTTAAAATGTCTAATTTAAAAAATAACATAATTTTGGCTATCAGTCAAGTAAATAATGTACTTAGTAAATTATCAGATTCATAAATTATCTATAAAACAAAATAGCATTAATCATCTTCAGTGAGAAGGAAACAACTAAACAATAGCAATATCTTTTTAGTTATTACAAACACAGAAAACATTAGAAAAATCTACTGATTGCTAATTAGGAGTATAATAATTAAGTAACTCGGTACTTTACAGCAGTAGTTAATCTGTAGAGTGTAACTTCAAACAAAAAATTGTAGATAAACGGTATATTCTATATACCTATTAAGTGTGTAGATAGAATGAATAATAACTAATTTCAATTAAAAAATAATTGAAATATATACCAGTGTTGATTTGTTTAAATATCTGTAATACTCATTATTAGTTTAAATGTTTAATATAAGAAATATCATTATTATGATTAAAAGGCATAATAATTGGTAAATTGCCAGATTTATAAATTATCTAAAAAACAAAGTAACGTTAATAATAAAATAAAACCCAAGATTCTAATGGCCTTAAGCTGTCATCTTTAGTGAGAACGAAACAACTAAACAATCGCAATATGTTTTAAATTATTCCAAACACAGAAAACATTTGCGAAATCTACTGATTCCTAATTACGAGTGTAATAATTAAATAAATTGGTACAAGAAGGACCTCTTTACAGCAGTAGTTAGTCTTTAGCGCGTAATTTCAGAACAGAAAAAATTGTAGGTAAATAGTATTCTGTAGATATATTAGTATGCATATAAAATCAAAAATAATAAATTAAAGAGTAAAGAATTAACAATAAAATAATTTACAATAAAAAAAATTATGAAAACATAGCTAACCTTTTTTTGAATTTATTTTATTATTCGTCATATTTTACAATAGTGTCATCATTCAAAATTCGGAAATTAAGTTAAAAATGACGTTATCTTCAATAAAAAATAATCGAAATATTTACTAATGTTGACTTTTTTAATTTATTTACTGATTAGTCCTGTAATAAGGGGTGAATTAATTAAACTTTTCTTCGTAATGGTAAATAATTAAACAATTCTTATGGGTTGCAGTTGATTTGGTACCTTTTTTTATGTTTTTTATTATATTTTTACCTTGCATTTGACAGAACATATTCACGCATCATCCCCATTTATTTTTATTAAATTTAAGTTACTTTGGAATTGTATTGATCTCTATTTTTTTTTTAAATAATCCTACAAATGACCATTGTACTGCCATCTTTGAATAAACAAAAGTTTTCACAGTGGAATGTTAATGGGTCAACTATAGATATAATTATAAATTGATACCCAATTAACTTCAATACCCACACAATTTTCAACTTAAAAGCAATCACAAGATGGCTCTTCTTGTAACTTTTATTAACTCTTTTAAATTCAACAAGCGTAAATCGGCCTTACGAAATAATCATAAGATATGCATTATTAATAAAAAAGTAAAAGTGAAAGCAGATATTTCTTTATAATAGTTCTATAATGTACATAGCTGGTGATTTTATTCAGGTAAGTTAACAATAAAAAATATATAGATACAACATATTTGTTTTAAAATAAATACCCACTAATTAACGACACATTTAGGGGTTGATATACAGGGTTAAATAATTGTTATTAGTATTTTAACACTATTGTATGAAAATAAATAAAAGTAAAACAAAAATACTGGTATGCAAGGGAAGAAAAAGTAGGGAAAAAGCGAATATAAAGATAGAAGACAAAAAATTAGAAGAAGTGGCTGATTTTAGGTATCTAGGAAGTCAGATAAGTCAGGACGGAAGGAGTAGTAGGGATATAAAGCAGAGGATAGCGTTGAGTTGAGTCGCTTTTAATAAAAAGTCACTTCTATATTCGCGAACGATTAATTTATCGCGGCGCTGTACGGTATCGAAACACGGACGGTGGGCGCGAAAAGAAAAGGTTAGAAGCGTTCGAAATGTGGTGTTACACGCGAATAATGAGGATACCGTGGACAGAGAAGGTTAGAAATGAAGGGATATTAGAAAGAATAGGAGAACGCAGGACTATATGGAAGCCATAAGAAATTAGAGAGATAGGTTGGTAGGACACCTTCTCAGGCAGAGACATATTTGAGGCAGAAATGGGAGTTAGGATGGGTAGAGGTAGGTGTTTGCTCTGATTGTTGAGGTAAGTAGGATTGATATTATCATTTTTCTATAGTTGATCTTAATGATGCCAAAGAAATTATTACAAATGTCGGAGGTGCCAACCTTTGATTCTAAAAATATGCAAGTTGGCATTTATTGGCATAGAAATTATTGGTATTTTCAATAAAATTCACGTTTCAGTTATTAGCAGTCCTTTGAAATGAGTGTAATTAATTTTACTACGCTCAATAAATGTCAAAGGTAATGAAGTTTTAAATAATTCAAAAAACATGCTAAGGAAATTCTGCAAAAAGTACTGGAGGGACTAAATTCTGGTTCCCCAAGGAACAAAGTGTCCAGAAAAAATGAATTCCCAAATCAACTCTTTAATTCACAGAAGAGTTTAAATTTACATATCAGGTTTTCAATTCTAACTAGGGTCTAAATTTACAAAAATCGAAGTTATCAGAAGCGCCTACCTCACTCATTGTATATGAGAACGAAGAAGACACAAAATAGTGGCAAGGTTTGTTTAAAGTCACCGTAAAGGACACCCTAATATATTAACCCAAAGGGCACCTGATGTATTAATATTTCAGAAGGCGATATAAAGGGTTGTTTTCAGGAAATCGAGACGTATCTTGAACGCAAAAAAACNGGGAAAAAAAAGTAGGGAAAAAGTGAATATTAAGGTAGAAGACAAAAAATTAGAAAAAGTGGCTGCTTTTCGGTGTCTAGGAAGTCAGATCACTTAGGTTTTGAAGGAGCCGTAAGGATATAAAACAGAGAATAGTGTAGGGTTGAGTCGTCTGTAACAAAAATAAGTCGCGAACAATTTAGAAATTCCAAAAAGATTGTTAAAAGTGTATCTGGAATATTGTACTGAGCGCGGCAGAAAAGAAAAGGATACCGTAGATAGAGAAGTCAATAAGGTTGGTAAGACACCTTCTCAGGCTGAAGGTCTAGTCAGAGATATATTAGAAGCACAAACAGGCGTTAAGAGTGGTAGAAGTAGACCGGTATTAAATTACTGTTTAAAAATAGTTAAGAATGTGAGATGTCCAGGAAATTCGGAGATTATCTCAGAAGAAGAATGAGTGAATCTGTGTCCAACCAGTTTTAGTACTGTCGATCTTGTGATGATTATCATAATAATGAATAACATATTTATCTAATGAATTTCAAGTCTGTCAACGACAAATTTCATTAAAAACATTCGATATCCTAATTCTTCAGTTTATCTATGTACTTATATACATAAATGCATGCTTGATTCCTTTTGTACATGCACCGTAGTTATTGTAACGTAATAGTAGATATGTTTTATGCCAATATACAAAGTAAATACTCGTGTTTGGAAGATAACATTGAACTTTCAAAACTCTTCACATTAATTGTATACAACTATATTATCGCATTGGTTTGATAACAAATTGATGTTCTTCATTCTCGTTTAGTTACTGAAATAAATCTAATGTAGTCATTATTCAAAAAAAAAAAAGTTTGTGATACTTTTTCAAATGAGTTTCAAGTAAGTAATTGTGGTAAAAACAAGCCAATTTGTGATTTATAAATATGTGATTTTGTTCTTATTGTCAAATGTTGCGAATGGTTTTGCCAAAAGAATGTCAAACGTGTCTTCGTTTTTTGTATTTGTTTATAATAACAAATATTGACGTAAATTATTATAGGTCAAGAGAAGACGAAAATAATTATGAAGTAATCGACCTAAATAATTTACCTTCATTATTGTCGGCAGAGGATTTCACTGATGAAAATGGTTCCAATACAATGACATCTTTAAATGCACTTTTGCTACTCAGTAAGTTATTTTTATTTATTACTATTAGGAAGAGGTGGATGCTTTATACTAGTCTACACAAAATTAAAAGGTAATAAAAATTGTTTAAGATAAATAGAGACGTTTTAACCATTCGAACTCGTAACTGACGCTATTTCTTAAAGCACACCGTAATTGTAGTCACTTTACTGTAAATGTTAAGTCATTTTTACATTCCTACAGCAATAATATAAAATAAAACAACCTTCAGAGTAAAACTCGCAGTAAATACTATTCCAATATTTTATATCCAATGCTTTTTATACCATCTTTATACTCATATTCTTCTATTTTCATCCAACCTTCTAACCTTGTACCCTGTTTCCCTCACCACAACAACGTCTTCTGCACCTTCTTATTCCCTACGAAATGTTCGTTTTCATCATTTTTTTGTTACTTCTTCTTTTTCCTCTTTCCATATCCAAACTACCTTATTTATTATTATCTTCTTGTACCCAACTTTAACCGTCTTATCCACATTTTTTATTTCTATCCACTTTTACCATTTGTCTTCCATATTTTTCTCTCTTTCATAGTCACATTCTTTCCACTTTTTACCCTACATATGTATCTTCCTCTTAGCTTTCCATACTTCCTTTACTTCCACCTTTAACCTCATCTTCTCTTTTATAAGTTTTTTTCAACTCCCTCTTTCCTTCGTTCTCCTCAAACTGTATTCCATTTTTTTCCCTTCGTATCTTTTCCAGATCCATTTCCATTCTCTTTATTCTTTTCTTTTGTTCTTCTGCATGTTTATCCACATGATTTTCTATCACCAGCTTCTCTCTAGTACCATTTCTTTGACTTCTTCTTTTAAGTTGTTCTGGTCCTGATTTAAACCATTCTCTACCGCTTTCTTCGTTTTATTTATCCAGTCTTTCTTCCAGTTTCTGTAATTTTCCACTTGTCTCTTTCTCCAGTTCTTTCAACTTTTCCTTTATACGTTTATTTTCTTCCTGAATTTTATCTAGTGTTTGTTCCAATTTTTCTTCTTCTTTTCTCTTATTTTTATTATTTTCTGTCCATTTTTCCTTGTTCTCTTCCTTTATTACTTCTAGCACATCCATTTCTCTATCAAGTTTTTCTGTATTTTTTCTTTTCAGTTCCTTATTTTCTTGCTCCGAACTGCACGCTTTTCTTTTTTTTTTCCTCCTCTTCCTGTCTTCCACAGTTCAAGATAACAACGAATCACATCCATACTCCTTCACGACCTTCCGCCCTTTTAGAAGGCACACTGTTTGTAATCTAATTTTAATGATAGAGATTTTTACAGGTTACTCTGAAGCAAAATGTAGCGATTGCAAAGGAGAAAATCAGTTTCGTCTTTCATTAGCTTATGAAAATCTAAGTAGAATTCCTAATGTCATATTGAACTGCATGGCGCAACAAATAAGAATTTTAGACTTAAGTTACAACAATTTTGAGTGAGTATCTGTACGATCTCAAAATATACAGTACCTAAAATAAAAGAAAAAGTACCTATGCCATATAGGATGTTCCAATAGTAAAAATATTTTAACGTATTTTCAGCAATTTGAATTTTCTCAGCGAGTTCAAAAACTTGGAAACTTTCATCTGTGATCACAACAAAATTACCTCGAACACGTATATCCCGTTCATGCCCAAATTGAGGTTTTTATGGTTAAATTATTGTAAGGTACTCAAAATAACTAATGAATAGAAAAAAAAATAAATCAGCTGGTTATTGCACTGTAACTAATTAATAAATAAATAGAACCAAGTTCATATTTAATCAGTCCTTTAGATTGATAAATGCATTATCATTCGCAGATAAATGGGTTGTATCCCTGGGCTAAAAGATTACAAAACTCTTGCCCCAATTTACTACATTTATCCCTTATGGGAAATCCCGCTGCTCCTTCATATCTCAATGGCGGAAGTGTTCAAGAATATTTAGAATACAGGTAAATTTTTATTTGACAATATCAAATAAATAAATTATAGTAAATCTGTAAATTTCAATCTGCAGCCACAATTACAACGGTTTTTGTTTTTAGACAATGAATAATCCTAGTTTTACGTTTGCATTTTCTATAATTTAATGAAGCTATTTTTTCAGATACTTCGTAATATCATTGTTTCCAAATTTAATTTATTTAGACGACAGAGGAATCACAAAGGAACAAAGGGAAGAAGCACAAAAGATATACAATCGTCCTATTTTAGAAAGAATGGCAATAAAGAATTCCACAGCAATGCCTAATTGTCTAAAGGCAATAACAGACAGGATAACAGCGCTTTGCTCTCCAGTACCGCCTTTTGCAGTCCCCCAGAAAAACACAATCATATAAACAAACGTTAATATACATATACGTATTTAATGCCTTTCTTTTCCATTTGAATACCTCTTTCATAATTATAAAATTAGCAACAGTAAAATAGAAATAAGTTGTTCTGTTAAACAAAATTAATCAATCAATCCTTTCCTTATCACTAAACGTTCAAGTTTAATAATTATGTACGGAAGGAATAGTAAGGATAAGAGAAGATAGCACAGGGTCGAGTCGCCTTCAATAAACAGAAGTCGCTTCTATGATCGCCAAAGGTTAATTCAGAAGTTCGAAAAATAAAATGTTAGAAGCGTTCGAAATATAGTGTTGCAGGCGAATGTGAGGATACCGTGAATAGAGAAGGTTAGAAATGAAGCGATATTAGAAAGAATAGGAGAACAGAGGACTCCATGGAAATCAATAAGAAATCGGCGCAATAGGTTGGTAGACAAGAAGGTGTAGCCAGTGACATATTAGAGGCAAAAATTGGAGTTATGAGAAGTAGAAGTAGAACTAGATTAGATAACTGTTCGCAAATAGTTTTGGGGAAATGCGAAGATTAGCTTAGGATAGAAGAGGGTGGAGGTGCGTGTCCAACCAGTCTTAGGACTGACGATGTTATGATTATGTAACATCAGAAATTTAACCCGAAAAACTCTTAATGAAGCTAACATGCGTTCAATTCATTAAAAAAACTATTTAGATGATAATATATTATTACTTATTTAATATTCAAAACACGGGCTGAATAAATTGCGACTCTATTATTTTTGGCTAGTAGAATATGCCACAAACTTCCTGCCATTGTCACTTTCGTTACCGCCTAAACCAAATCGATAAATTTATGACAGTTCTACTTAATCACCTGTTGAAATAAAATAGCGACAAAAGCATAATCAGTTTATTTTAAGTGATTCTCGGTAAAACAGTAAAAATAAAAAATGCATTAAAACAATATCATATTAACTGCAATTTCAATAAATTTATTACCACTACAAAAAAATGAGTATGACATCCATCAAATGCAATACTGATAAAATTTATTTGCCATAAGTACCTACTTGATTTTATTTGTTACGATAATATTGCAAACAGATAGAATGCTTGCGATTTTGAATTATAATCTAATCTAATCTAAGGATTTAAGTGTCCTAGCAAAGTTGCCATAAACAAAAACAATAATATAAGATCGAATTGAACATTTCCGATAAGTTTTGATGCCGAACTGGTGTTCGAATCAATTATCGAAACAGTTTCGAAAATGATATCTTTAGAAAAGGGAATATGCCTTGCTGGAACGAAATGTTCAAATATAACAATTTCATTATTTCCTGTTACAAAGAATGGAGCTGGTGCGTAAGCTGTTTGCTGGGGTCCTATTCTAAAATGACGCGATAAAACAAATCCGTTAAGGATCACGATCCCTTTCGTCCAATTCCTCATATCAATGAAGGTATCAGAAGGACTGTCAACATTCAAAATCCCTTTGTACAACGACGGTCCGGTTTCAAAATTAGGAGTTCGCCATCCGCTCAAATTATTCGTCCATTGTTTTTTGAACTCTAATGGAATTATCTTCCAATTGGTCAATACTACATTGTTTAATGTTACGTTTCCTTGCCACAAGCCCTTAAATTGGTTAAACTGGTTCAAATAACCATAATTTACACGACCCCAATTTTCCACCAACAAATCCAGTGTAGCATTCGTATAGCTACTGCTACCCAAATTTAGAGAAGGATTTGGTAATCTCCAATAACCGAAACCATCAAGATCGTCTACCTGAGTGAGCACCTTAGAAACCAATTGTCCATTGATAAGAACCATGACCGTATCGCAAACGTGGCCCTCAATTGCCAGCACAGAGTTCGCAGGAATATTTATCCCTTCTTTCCTGTACACTATGTAGCCGTAACTCTGTCCAGAATTATTGTTAATAGGTAACAGTTCCATAGCAATGGGATATGTACTGTCTATAATATGTTCTGCATTATTTTCGATGAGATTTATAAGTGGCAATTGCTGGGTTACTTCTATTGCATCATAAGCAACTCTTATAGTTTCATTGGGCATTTCTGGGATAAGGGTTTTAGTTACTGTGTAACTTTCTATGAGAGATTTCAGACTGTAGTACTTATCAGTGTAATCACCTGGTTCCGATAAAGGTGAATTGTAATCATAACTGCTAATGTCAGGTTGCAATTTACTATTATTTGTGGTGGTAAAGTCTTCGAGATTGGCTCCATTCAAAAATCCCCAAGACGTTCCACCGTGAAACATGTAAAAATTAACGGAAGCCGGGAAAGATAAAATTGTTTCCAAAACGTAGGANGAGTTGGAGATAGCTATAAATAAAATGGAAGCGGTATTGACAAAACTGTATTGTATGAAAATAAATAAAAGTAAAACACAAATACTGGTATGCAAGGGATGAATGGGGAATGTAAAAATAGGAGAAGAGAAATTAGAAGAAGTGGCTGATTTTAGCTATCTAGGAAGTCAGATAAGTCAGGACGGAAGGAGTAGTAGGGATATAAAGCAGAGGATAGCGCAGGGTCGAGTCGCCTTCAATAAACAGAAGTCGCTTCTATGATCGCCAAAGGTTAATTCAGAAGTTCGAAAAATAAAATGTTAGAAGCGTTCGAAATATAGTGTTGCAGGCGAATGTGAGGATACCGTGAATAGAGAAGGTTAGAAATGAAGCGATATTAGAAAGAATAGGAGAACAGAGGACTCCATGGAAATCAATAAGAAATCGGCGCAATAGGTTGGTAGACAAGAAGGTGTAGCCAGTGACATATTAGAGGCAAAAATTGGAGTTATGAGAAGTAGAAGTAGAACTAGATTAGATAACTGTTCGCAAATAGTTTTGGGGAAATGCGAAGATTAGCTTAGGATAGAAGAGGGTGGAGGTGCGTGTCCAACCAGTCTTAGGACTGACGATGTTATGATTATGTAACATCAGAAATTTAACCCGAAAAACTCTTAATGAAGCTAACATGCGTTCAATTCATTAAAAAAACTATTTAGATGATAATATATTATTACTTATTTAATATTCAAAACACGGGCTGAATAAATTGCGACTCTATTATTTTTGGCTAGTAGAATATGCCACAAACTTCCTGCCATTGTCACTTTCGTTACCGCCTAAACCAAATCGATAAATTTATGACAGTTCTACTTAATCACCTGTTGAAATAAAATAGCGACAAAAGCATAATCAGTTTATTTTAAGTGATTCTCGGTAAAACAGTAAAAATAAAAAATGCATTAGAACAATATCATATTAACTGCAATTTCAATAAATTTATTACCACTACAAAAAAATGAGTATGACATCCATCAAATGCAATACTGATAAAATTTATTTGCCATAAGTACCTACTTGATTTTATTTGTTACGATAATATTGCAAACAGATAGAATGCTTGCGATTTTGAATTATAATCTAATCTAATCTAAGGATTTAAGTGTCCTAGCAAAGTTACCATAAACAAAAACAATAATATAAGATCGAATTGAACATTTCCGATAAGTTTTGATGCCGAACTGGTGTTCGAATCAATTATCGAAACAGTTTCGAAAATGATATCTTTAGAAAAGGGAATATGCCTTGCTGGAACGAAATGTTCAAATATAACAATTTCATTATTTCCTGTTACAAAGAATGGAGCTGGTGCGTAAGCTGTTTGCTGGGGTCCTATTCTAAAATGACGCGATAAAACAAATCCGTTAAGGATCACGATCCCTTTCGTCCAATTCCTCATATCAATGAAGGTATCAGAAGGACTGTCAACATTCAAAATCCCTTTGTACAACGACGGTCCGGTTTCAAAATTAGGAGTTCGCCATCCGCTCAAATTATTCGTCCATTGTTTTTTGAACTCTAATGGAATTATCTTCCAATTGGTCAATACTACATTGTTTAATGTTACGTTTCCTTGCCACAAGCCCTTAAATTGGTTAAACTGGTTCAAATAACCATAATTTACACGACCCCAATTTTCCACCAACAAATCCAGTGTAGCATTCGTATAGCTACTGCTACCCAAATTTAGAGAAGGATTTGGTAATCTCCAATAACCGAAACCATCAAGATCGTCTACCTGAGTGAGCACCTTAGAAACCAATTGTCCATTGATAAGAACCATGACCGTATCGCAAACGTGGCCCTCAATTGCCAGCACAGAGTTCGCAGGAATATTTATCCCTTCTTTCCTGTACACTATGTAGCCGTAACTCTGTCCAGAATTATTGTTAATAGGTAACAGTTCCATAGCAATGGGATATGTACTGTCTATAATATGTTCTGCATTATTTTCGATGAGATTTATAAGTGGTAATTGCTGGGTTACTTCTATTGCATCATAAGCAACTCTTATAGTTTCATTGGGCATTTCTGGGATAAGGGTTTTAGTTACTGTGTAACTTTCTATGAGAGATTTCAGACTGTAGTACTTATCAGTGTAATCACCTGGTTCCGATAAAGGTGAATTGTAATCATAACTGCTAATGTCAGGTTGCAATTTACTATTATTTGTGGTGGTAAAGTCTTCGAGATTGGCTCCATTCAAAAATCCCCAAGACGTTCCACCGTGAAACATGTAAAAATTAACGGAAGCCGGGAAAGATAAAATTGTTTCCAAAACGTAGGAAAAATACTCGATGGGAATGCTATGATGATCCTCGGTCCAGTGATCGTACCAACCGCTCCAATACTCCATTACCAAAAGAGGTTTGTCAGGTTGATAGGACTGTAGAGTTTGAAGTTCTCTGAGCGAGTTATTTTGAAAATTTGCAGTGTAAAGTACACCAGGTAATGCCCCGGAAGTACCATAAGTAGGCGTGTCGGACGTAAACAATAACTCAACTAAACCACTGGCTTCAAACATGTCTTTAAGTGCGTTCATATAGTCTCTATCATCACTGTTTGTGTTGCCGTATTCGTTTTCAATCTGGAATGCTACGATGGGACCTCCTCTGGTAAATTGCAAAGCTACTAAAATCGGTAGTAAAGCATCGAAAAATCTTTTGACATATCTCATGAAAGTGGCGTCAGAAGTACGAATTCTTAGCCCAGTATCTCGAAGAAGCCAACTTGGTAAACCTCCGAATTCATGCTCAGAACAAATATACGGACCTGGTCGAACTATGGCTAACAAGTCTTCTTCTTGAGCGGTCTTCAGAAACTTTTCCAAATTTAGCATTTCTTGGAAATCGGTGCCACCATCCCCGAAATCAAACACACCTGGCTGTGGCTCGTGAAGATTCCAAGGTACATTCGTATCCACAGCATTTAATCCCGCAGCTCTCATTTTCTTCAGTCTGTCCCGCCAGTACTGTTGTGGAACACGAAAATAATGCAACGCTCCGCTGAAAAGCGTGATGTTTTTCTGATTCAACGTAAAATACGTCTGATTTGCATTCAGACCTTCGACTATACCACCAGAGGTGTAATGTTCGTATAATGTTGGAAGAGATGTCGACATTTCTGATTATTATTCTCAAACACTTGCACCTGAATTCAAATGAAACCGCAACGATACTGTTACTAAAAGTTGAGTGTGAACATCGTGAACTGGGCAACGTTACCTACTCTACTACTACTTTTCTAATCTCGATTAAAAATAGAAGACGACAACCGTTTATAAGAGTCATTATATCCTTGAGATAATACAGTACTTTGTACCTACTTGAAGTTTATACACATATTGTAAAATATTAGATGCTTTAATGCATGTAAATGCAATTTTCTAACAGATAAAAGCAGTTTTGTACGTACAATATCTGTGGATGTATTTGCGAAATCCGTTATTCGTTAGCTTCAATAGGTCAATGAAATACTACTGTATCGAAATACATAAAAATGGTCTTATTAGGAGGTAGCCATTAAAAATCTCAATTTATTGGCCGTTATTAGTTAAGAATAAATTTATTTTAGTTTTTGACTTTAAAACTATATATATGTACTCATACGAAATAGAAATAATAAAAAACAATAGAATACACGCATTTTAAAGTATGCTTTGCAACACAATTCACGATATTCATTTATTTATGTTTTATTAACAAATAGAATACGTCAAATAAGTATAAAACTTCAATAAGAATTATAATATTTTAACGTAAAATAAATAAATAACTTGATGAAGAAGATGAAGGTAAGCTAATCGTTTTATAATTATTATAAACAGTAATATAAATATATTCCACATCGTGTTTAAATTAGTCACTTAATTTATTATTTTATTTATATTGTGCGTCGTTTTAATTGTACTTTTAATTTTTTAATTACAATGTGTCCGTGGGTGTTCACCAACCTTACAGCATTATATAGGCTAAACTTCTGCTATCTACTTAACTGACCTAGAAACGAAGACCTATAAGCGAAACGGTGTGGTATCAATAAATAGAAACTTTCACCCCATTGGCTCTGATTCTTTATTTATAAAAGTATAAATGGCTTTTGAGCCATTTTGAATTATGTTATACAAAAATAAATCAGTGCAATTTCGAAAAATTATTCCATCGATATATTTATAGATGTACTAATATCTGTCTTTTCTGCCTGATTGTTAATTTACTAAGTTAGCTTTCAGGGCATGAGTTAAAACGAACAATGTTCGAGTGTGTTTTTTAAAAACACTATTTTAACACATTTATTTGGTTCAGTTTTCAGGAAACTTTATTACACTTGATATTTTAACTATTATACACTAATGATAGCAAATGAACAACTGACATAGGTTTGTTTGAGTGGACTGTTAAATGAACTAGAAAAAAAACTTTTTGGGGTTTCATTCCCACCAGCCACTAAGGCTGGTGAGCAGTCTGTCCCTCCGGACTATGCTGGAAGGTAGGGCGGAAGGCCCTCTTCAGCCTGCTTTCAGGAATCGTGGGAATGGGTGGGTGGTGGTTCGGGTAAGAAAGATGAGACGGACGAAATGAAGACAGAAGGGAATGGAAGAGTATCTGTGGAATATTATGTCCTAGCATTTGGCTAGGTGATACAAGAAAACCACAGAAAAACTTGGACCAAGGCAGACGGACCCGGAATTGAACCAGCGTCCTCCCGAATGCTAAGCAACGATCTAAACCTCTAGGTCATGTCGCTCGTTTTTTTTTGTTTTGTTTTCGTGGAAGAAGGGAAATCTTCCAAAAGACACCTAACCGTTCGTACGACTGGGAAGTGTTGGATTATCGAGGAAGGTGTCCCCGAACGTACCGACTAACACCCCTCTACCTCAGGCCGTTCTAGGACCACTTAAGGTCCCCGGACCTACCGACTAAAACCCCTCTACCTCAGGCCGTTCTAGGACCACTTAAGGTCCTCTTCAGCCGTATGTGTTTGTGTATTATGTATATATACTACTTAGAAGTGTCATGGCCGGTGGTATGATCCATTAGTAGGGGTAAAGGTCGCCGGAAGTAACTCATGCGTTTGACTTCGCTGTGACGTTTTGATATCAGTACCAAACGTTTCGTAACTTTTCTTACTGTTAGACATTGGCAGTGAAACCTTGATAACTGCCAATAATTGTTCTTGATTAATAAACAGATGAAGTAAATGCTTCACGGAAAATGTATTCATTAAAATCACGTTACGATTGATTAAAAATTATTATGATCACTGTCGACATTTTCAATGACTATTTACCTTCATCTGCATAACTCAAAGGACCGCAAAATTTCATAATTGGTTCCTTCAAATAGACTTCACTGGTACTTCTTTCTTTCTTCTTTAACTTACACGTAAAATTTATTTGGAACTGAATCCAATAAACCAATAGACTTTTTAATTTCCAGACTAAGCACTACTGTTGCATCCCCAATTGTCCAACGTATGATACCCTTGACAAATTTCTTCGATTCCCCCTTGACGTGGAATGGCGAACGAGATGGATAAAAGCGATCCCGGTAAAAAATTGGGTTATAGATTACGGTACCATTATATGCGTACACCATTTCAAAAATAGTGATCTGGCAATGTACACCAAACTCTTGAACGGTACCTCTGGCAAATCCGTTATCACTAGATCTTCAACACCTCTTATCAAACATGGTGCACTTCCGTCGAAATTTGACAACTTAATAAACACCTCGGAACCGTCAGAAGAAGTTTTCAAATTCCGTGACGTTTTCGAGCTGTCTTACAGAGATCATAGTCCGGAAACTTTCGGGGACGTCGAAGGAGTCGATATTAACGACTTTTTAATCGATTATTACTACGTAAAGCAAGTCTTCGAGGTGAAATTAAAAAATGTACTTGGCGAGTGGAAAATTCAAAATGGTCAAGATTATTTAATGTTTTATACTGTTGGTAACTTTGATATACCCCAAATAGTATCTTCTATTAAAATTGACACGAACCTTTGTGTTACCGTGTGTTTAAATGGAAGGGAAATGGACCCAGCTGATCTTACATGGGCTGTACCCTTAACAAGAAAAATTAACCGATGGTCTCAGCTAACTCAACTTTTGAACTTGTTTGGAAGATGAACTTTTTACTATAGTTAATTCGAATTTAGGTTTTGTTGCTTTTTTAAATGTTTCACCACTCAAATAAATCTTTTTTGGTTTATTTTTCATTAAAAAAGGAATTGATGATAAATAAATGTAATAGAAAAGTTAATTAACTTAACATCATTTCATGATAACTATCGAAGGTTCTTATTAATTAGAAAAAGAAGAAACGATGAAATTGGTAGGTTTTGAGAGAAACAACAACAACAAAGTTTAAGATCACTTTATAAAAAGTCTAAAATATTCCAATTGTTTCCAAGAGATGGCAGGCAATGTCGGACGCTCGATATTCGGTTTCACTTCTTGCGACGATCCAATACGCGGCACCTTATTCATCGTCTATAACTTTATAGTTTTTCAGATAAAACACAATAATGCAAGTTTATTGCTAAAGTAGAAAAAAAACAATGTATACTGTCATTGGAAAATTTTATTATAGTAAAAATTACTTAAAAAAATACAGGAGCACAAGAGAGCATGCAATATTACGAACATTGCGAGTGAGATTTGTACCATATGCTTATGTATTCTCATATTACATTCAAACTTACTACATACAACAATACAAAATAACTAATGATAAGGCAAGAAAATAAAATATCGACGTAGATACGCTCCATCGTATCAATAGTTTACATTCTTAAAATTAACAATGGACTATTTTTTTGAAATAAACGGGAAGTCGATGTCCAAGAATGACCTCGAACTGGCCCCGTCTTTCCATAAACTAAGATCAATGGCTGGTAAAGTGTCACATGGTACAATTGGGTTCCTGAAAGATAGTGAAGTTGTTAATTATTACCGAAAACACTCCAATCCTCAATGTCCAAAATCCTCAGGACAAAAAATCATCATTACCATGAGGTCTGCAATGACGGACTATACCATCGGCGACCCGGGACATACAAATGAAATGATAGTGATAGTATACTTCATTTACTTTCTCTAGCGATGTGCCCCTTCCAATGTCTTGGATGCGAGCTGGCAAAATCGTAGGTAGGGAAAAGAAGCTCATTATACTCTCGACTTTTGTTCATTAAACATACTTTTTCATACAGTACCCGCCAAATGTTTTGTTAAATCATGAATAGTAGTGCGAGTCGAAAACAATCGTTAAAGCCTTTAATATGTTTTCAAATATAAATAAACATCTCGTTGATATTTTCAGTAGTAAATGGTACCAATAACAGCACATTTAAGCAATGCAATTGTAATGGATAAAATGGTCAATTTTTCCGTGCAGTACTGTACGGATTATACACTCCTTACCGATTAAGAGTTTGGCTGAGAGTTGTCTCTTTCCTTTTCTGTCCTAGTGCTGTTCTTTTCTACTTTGCGCCGGTCAAACTGAAGGTCACATCGCTACAGAAAGTAAACGAAGTATACCTACACATTTTTTAGATGTGTGGATGTTCTGAAGAGAGCAAGGGAACCCGAAAGGACCCGCTCGCTCCGCCCTACCCTTAGTCCGCCATAACTATAATTAAAAGATAAAAACAATGCTTACTTGTCCGAAACTCTCTCAAAGCCCCTTGGCTGCATACTCCTTATGTCTCTTCCATTATCACAGAACAATCTTGATATGCTGGCTTTCCTTATTTCATTTAATTGAGCTAAAGTAAAATACGAATAAAGTAGATACTGACAAATTGTGTGGCACTTCTTACCTTCTGTAAAACCCATATTAATGTCCCCATTTTCGTAGAAATATCGGTCACCTTTTCGTGTCCTGTAGAATTGTTCGACTAAAATGCAAAGAAACGTTGGACCTGCAAGGGTTCCAGGGACGTGGGTTTCCAAAAATGCACCAACTGTTAAATCTACATCGTCAGGAGTTTCGTAAAACGTTGCAAGCTTTTGCACGTGCTAAAAATGAAAATAATAAATACAATCCAAATAATACAGGAAGCTTTTTTCCAAAAGCCCCACATAATTTGTAATTTAGGTCAATTGTTGTTTACCTCAGCTGGTATTGCATCCAGAAAACCATCAAAATTACGCACTTTCGGCAACCCACACAACGACCTGTAATCATTGTATGAAGCAAGACCATGATCTCTGTTTCTGTGAATATCAATGGCCCTCAGGTCACTGCCAAATTGTTGCCTCATTCTGAACAAGAATTGGGTTACCTTAAATTACTCTCTTTAGTAATCTCATTTATGTTTTGCTGGGCCTGAAAAAGTACACTCACTTCGCTATCCATAAAAGGATCTGCTTTCAGCTCAGGCTGAGTTGCCATTCCCCTGGTCAGATCATCAAATACATTTCCACCCTCAAGAACAAGTGGTCTATTGAACCAATCACTTAATCGGATATTACCATAACCATTTCTTGTTTCAGTTAATAAACTAGAAGCACACGTAAGTTTCAATTAAACAATAACTAATGTTAAATTTAGAATAAAAGGTTCACTTCTCAGTTTGTGTATTCCTATGATGTATAAAAAAAAGGATTAACTTTTTATCGGTTATTTTATAGTTTTTGAGTAAATAATACTTGAGAATTACATGAACCATATACTCAAAAAAGTTCGATGGAGGTACTAAATGACCAATAAAAGTATTTATTTCCTGCTTACTCAAGATATCCTGCAATAAGGGTATGAAAATATCTGAAAGCTGCAGTGGCATGTTCGTTAAGAACTGAAGGGTTTATAGACTCGTCGTAATCATTAACAAACCCTTTAGCTCCTGGGTAAACGATTTTGTGTTGTATGGTATTTTCCAAACCCAAGAAAAGGGGCAGCCACTCGTAGTAAGTAATCTGTTGGTGTTGGCCGATATTAATTTGTCTTGCCTCTTGAAAAATCCTTTCATCGTCCCATTGTGGGTTTAAAGTGGCCAGTGCATCTGCTAGTCTATTGTGTTCTCTCAAAAATATTATTTGTAAAATCGTCAACTGAGGGTTTTGATTTACTCTTGCGTCACCTACAAACAAGTGCCTATTACAGAAGATGACGATAGTTTGTTTAAAATACTCTAAATAAACCGCTTAGGAGTCTGAAGTTTTTTAAATTTCGCGGCTCATCCTAAAATTATTACATTGGCTATATGATTGGTTGTTAATCGACGGTGAGATTTGCAACCAATCACAAAACATGCCGGTAAAAATTGTGTATTAATAGCTCGTCACCAACTGGTCAACGACATTTCGAGTGATGTACGCGAACGGTTCGGTAGGGTTTCGCGGTTGTGTCGAATATTTAATGGTAGTGTTAATTTTATATTATTCTACGCATTTCGTTAAACAACAGACAATAGTGTTAAATAGATTAGCTGTTATATGCACTACAACGTAGGTGAGATTCCATTTTTAAATTTCTTATATTGTAATAAGTAAAATCGCCCATAACTGTACGTTATAATTCTATTACTCGGAATATTAAACTGCGAATATAAATATTATAGGTTATATAAAGATTTTACTTTTAAATAGAAGGTAGTTGGATGGTTGATTTAATGATGCAAATACGATATAAACATTAATAATGGCCCAGCTAATACTTAATTAATTATTCATTTCTACAACTGAAAATTAAGATTTTATGTAAAGGTCAATGACCCTCAAGTTTACGTACAGTTTTTTCAAAATGATACTAGTTTTCCAGCCCTTTTTAGTGAGAAGGTCAATGAACTTAACCTTTCGTTTTATAAATTTTAAACGTTTGAACAATTACTTTTACGTAAACTGGTGTAATTCTTATATTAGGCAATTCTGTTGCTGGTTAGAGTTTACAAAGGTCGAATATTAGTAGACTAGACTTATGAACTTTTTGAAGATTAGGTAATGGTTGGAAAGACTCTCTATATTTGCTATTTAATCGGGAAAACCTTCCCAACATTATCCCAGCCTTCACACAGTGAAACAAAAAGAATTCAAGTCAAATCTGCATGCTTTGCGGACTTAACACATTAATGTAATTATTTATTTTGAAACAATTATAAAACTTATATGTAACAACATAATATCTTTTACCAGCTTGATAGCAAGGTTCAGTTGCATCGTCGGCATCGCAAATTCCTGTCACATTATCCGTTTGGGGCGGCCAAGTTTGCCCATTTCTCCTTTCAATTCGTAACCTCCCCCCGGTCCCTTCTCGTAAACCTTGTGCATCTTGGTCATTATTACCGTAGGTGATTGAAAGGTCTAGGTAATGATTCACCGCGGTCAACTATAAATATAATATTTTGAGTGCATACAAATGCATAAAATAATGTAAAAATGGACATTTTGAACTGACTTGCTCGGCTGGTTGATAGCCTCCCACACAATTTCTATCTCTGTCTGTAATTGTCCTCACAAAGTTCATGCATCTAGTGTTGGTTCTCCCATAAACAGGATCGTTATCAGGGAGAACTATTGGATAACAGTGTTCTGGGATATTTGCTAACTCCAGAAGACGACCGTCATCTGAACAACATCTTGTCGAATGAGGCTCTAAGGCAAAAACGTTCTTTAGAAATATCAACTCCAAAATTGGTTCGTAAAGATCCTTCGAGAATTAAACACGTTTTACTATGTATTATGGGTGGTAATCTATTATACTTTCAATTCGGAAGCGTCAATATTCTTGGTATTTATTTAAAAAAGAAGGAAATAAAGCTTAGCTTGTATCATCCGAAAAATGATCTTGATTTTCGGGTTTAATGATGAAAACACTGATAAGAATGTTTTTTCCGACGTTTAGTCAACTTCTGTGGTTAGGTGTGTGATTGACATCCACAGGGAAAGCAACCGGGGCGTAGACTTCGGATTTGATAACTGTGGTCTAGGATTATTTTTCCTTCGGGGAGAATACCGACAGGAATGATTAACTTACATCGTCATGGGGCGCAGCGAGGGCTTAATATTCTTCGCTGTTGTTATACTAAGACTAAAATTGAGACTGAAAAAGACTTAACACCATCAGTACGTTCACTGAGGATGTCAACCAAAGTAACTAGCGAAAGGAGAAAGAAACAATCCTAATTGTTTCCATTGTAAAAATTTTACATATGATGAAATGTGGATTTATTATTTGATTTGAAAGTAATTTAATTTTGAAAAAATCATCATTCTCAAATATTGGTTTTAAATTTTTATTTTTGTGTGTATAATATTTTTTGATACATTTACTATGAACTTTAAAGTGTATTTATACTTACGGGCTTGTGTGCTACCCGCGATCATACTCATGTCATGGGTTATTATTTGCCCGTATTGCATGGCTGCTAACGTAAATCTGGGGTCTCGCACAGGAACGTCGGGGTGAAGATCCAAACTCAGTTCGCGGCTGCCTGGAAGCATTCTTCCGCTTCTTGATAACGTTGGGGTGCTGATTCCTATTAAAGAATTCTTAACGCATAAGAAACCAATGTACTTGTAGAGTTGAAAAGCTTTTTAATACTTTTATCATTATTATTTGAAATACATACACCTCGTAAGTTTCGAACGGTTGAATAATATTGAAGGAAGTTTCGAAATCTAAAATATATATTCCTGGTACCTCTAGTAATAAATGATGAAAGTTAATAGCATGCAAAAATTCTCTTCCTAAAGAGGTTAGTAAAAATTGTTTAAAAGGATCATCTTATAAATGCGTTTCGACTTATAATTTAGGATCTCTACAGTTGGGACGATCAAAATTGGGAAAGTCCACAATAGATCATCTGAGAATCTCAGAATGGACGTATACTTCATTTACTTTCTGTAGCGATGTGCCCCTTCCATTGTCTTGGATGCGCGCTGGCAAAATCGTGTGTAGGGAGAAAAAAGCTCATTATACTCTCGACTCTTGTTCATTAAACATACTTTTTCATACAGTACCCGCCAAATGTTTTGTTCAATCATGAATAGTAGTGCGAGTCGAAAACAATCGTTAAAGCCTTTAATATGTCTTCAAATATAAATAAACATCTCGTTGATATTTTCAGTAGTAAATGGTACCAATAACACCACATTTGAGCAATGCAATTGTAGTGGATAAAATGGTCAATTTTTCCGTGCAGTACTGTACGGATTATACGCTCCTCACCGGTTAAAAGTTTGCCCGACAGTTGTCTCCTTCCTTTTCTGGCCTAGTGCTGTTCTTTTCTACTTTGTGCCGGTCAAACTGAAGGTCACATCGCTACAGAAAGTAAACGAAGTACATATATCTTCTTTCTTTTTTCCTCTTGGGACTGTAGACATTTACTGCGTTTTGAACACATCCTTGTTAAGTTAGGAAATGCTTCATGAGTAACATAAGCAAGGTAAAAAGAGATAACCGAATGATAGTAAGTGGTGCAGCGGCTGTAGGTTGCTTAGGTACGCAAAAGATCATGGTCGGCTTTATAACTGCCGCGTTGGAACTATCTCCTTAAACAAGCGTCTTCGCTTTCCTAAATTCCTGAAAATGTGGAACTTTCTTTAAAGTCCGATGCTGGCAACATGCTCCAATTCTGCCTGTCTGTATCTCCTTCTGTTACACATCAATTGTTGTAATGTTATTCCTTTTTCTTTATTAGTGTCCGCTACAATTCTTACCTGACATCCCTTTTATATTCCCTGCAACGTCTTTTGTGAGTAAAAGTAGGCATTCTGTCAGCATCTACGCCAATCTAGTTAGTAAATCGAAAGAAGAATGCGACAGCATTATTGCCGACTTTGCCAATCTTGAACGCCCCAACTATACATTATTCTTCAAATCAGTTTTATCGTCCAAAACTATTACCGTCAGATTTAATTAACCAAAAATTAAAATTTTACCGTCTCCGTAAATTGGAGGTAGTAATCTGGCATATCGAGTTTGTGGTGTACCCCACACTGGGTTCCTCAAATTGTTACAAGAACCATCGTACGATCTGTACCGTGCTGGAAAACATTGGGCAGGTGCCAAGCCACAATTTTGAGATCTCGGGTCGAGAGTTGTTGCTCCGGGTGGGGGTTGGGTTGTTTGAGCAAAACCCTGGAATAGTGAACTGTTTCTTCCAGCAGATGCTCTATGACGAAAACCGATGTGAATAATTATTTATCATACAAATTACTTACATTTCGAACACATATAATTTACTCAGTAATGTAATACATAAGGTTAATGTTATTTGTTCCTATAAATCCAGGTGTTTTTCTTTTCTTTCTCGAAATTAATAACGCTTCCTGTATTTTAGTTATTCATAAAGCATAATACAGAAGAGATTTTTCTCGCTTTTATTTTTTATCCTGAGCTAATCTTCGCATTTCTCCAAAACTAGAACAACCCACATCCTTAACTAGTTGCGAACAGTAATCTAATCTAGGTCTGTCCCTACTCTACTTATTAACTTCCATAGTAGTTTCCTCTGTTCGCCTATTGCAGCTCCAGCTCTATAACTACCTGTTGCTCATTATACAAACTAAGTATCACTCTTCTATCTCTGTAACTCATCTCTACATTTTTAAGTATATTTAACATCTTGTCCCATTTAACATTGTCAAAAGCTTTTTCTAAATCTACAAATCCTATGTACGCGCTCTTTTCTTTTTCTATCGTTTACTTTATTGTTGCCCGTAAAGCTAGAATATCCTCTATTTCTTCTAAACCCAAATTGATCTTCCCCTAATAGTTCCGTCCTTTTTCCATCCTCTTAACAATCCTAGTTAAGATTTTTGACGCATGGGAAGTTAAGTTAATTGTTCTAAATGTCTCGTACCTATATATATATATATAGCTACCACCACGTTTCGTTTATAATTCTCTGGGACTTTCCCCGTTTCGTAAATGTGACTAATTAGCATAAACATACGATCTCTAACCTGTTATCCTACATGTATTAGAATTTCCGCCTGTGTCCTATCTTGTCGCCTTATTATTCTTCAAGTTTTTTAATTCTACATCGCTCTTCTCTCATTATGGGATAACCTAGCTCACCTATCGCCACACTATCTTCCTTCTCTAATAGGTCGTATAGGTCCTCTAAATATTCTCTCCACCTATCTGCCGTTTCTCTTCATTTTTCAATCAAAATGACCCCTGCCTCGTTTGTTATATTATTACTACTGTATCCTTTCATTGATTATTTATGGTTGTGGGCACCTCATATGTAAACAACGTAGGTGAATATATACTGTAGAGTATAGTCCAATCAATTACTTTTCTTTTAAATATGTCAGCAATTCATGTACAATTATTCTTTCACTCCTTATTGAAAATTATTGCATTAGGCGGTGTAACAGTTAGAGAAAAAACAACAAGTGTCAACTGTCCAGTTTATAAAGTAGTTAAATTAGTTAAGTATGCGTATTTTGAAACCTTGACAATCGCATTCCGGCTGTGTAGCCATTTGCATAGACGGAAATTGGCAATTTGTTAGTTCACATTTTATGTGGCGGTAAATTACAAAGGTTCAAAAACCCATACGTACATTTTAATTCCGTATGAACAAACGACGAGACTAATTTGTGTCACAAATAGGTAGGAAAAAGGTAGATAATAATTATTTATTGCGAATTTGTTTATTACCAGACTTTTAGCGACTTAATTTTCTTGTGAATCTACTACGGGTTTTAACCCTTTAGGTGAATTATTTTGAATTTGATGTGTAACTTGCATTACTTACGGTGGAAGATATCTGTAATCGGTGTAGTATGACTGAGGAAAGTAACTGTGACCTCCACCGTGATATTTTGTCGGATCTGGTAGGTTTGGATTTGCATTTAAAAAGCTCCAGTGGTGTGAAAGAACTAGGTGCAGCCCATTTATTGTTTGTAGCAGAACAAGAAATTGAGACGCAGCCATATCAATTCTTCTTTCTGAAACAAACTTAAAATTATTAAAGTTCTTGAGTTCTTTCTAACTTATTAGTTCACATTAGCACACTATAGTTGGTTCCGATAAGTCAGAGATAAAAATACAGTGTAAACTCTATATAACGACACTTAAGGGACTGAACATTTTTCGGCGTTATAAAGAGTGGTCGTTAAATGGAGAGAAATAAAAGATATTATTTTACTATTCTATAATAATATGCATTTACCAATATAGTACACATTTTGCACACGAACATTATTATTCATACATTGCGTATAGCCTGTTATCTTCGTCTGATGTTTTTTGCTGCTCCAATATTTTAATTGTATTTTGTTACGTATCTTACTCATATCTTGAGATACTGCTGGATCAATTTGATTATATAAAAAGTATTTTTTTAATAGTTTCGCTGCATCAAGTGCTTGTTTGATGCTTGGTGGAGGGACAGGATCGTCTTCTTCAACAACGTACACAGCTGCAGTTCTTATCTATTTCGGCAACTTAGAAAGTACTGCTCAATGATTTATAATGCCGCATTGTTGTCGTTAAATAGAGTGAGCGTGACGCTATATAGAGTGTAATATTGTATAGAAAACAATGTAAACCAACCAAAGTCAAGCAATTTCGACGTTTTAAGAAGTTTGTCGTTAAATCGAGTGACGTTATAAAGAGTTTACACTGTATATACGAAAGCATTAATTGTAAATATTTAGTTGTAATCTACATCAGTAATCATTTCGACACACAGGAGACTTTTTAGATAAAACAATTAACTCAAAAGTTAAAACTTTGTGTTTTCGTATTTTTAAAAATGGAAATGGTTCAGCAATAATAAATTTTAATAGGTAATTCTTTTTCATTTGAATTCGGATTACTACCACTAAATATGTACAAAAGTAGTTCACAATTTTGAACAGTTGAAAGAGAAAGTGCTTTTTCCTTTCGGCCGGACATCATATTTGCTTGCTGCGATAATTAGCGTGTTTTATTAACAATCTGGTGAATTAATCTCAAAATTAGGAATTACATAAAGTGCTTGTTCTCTTGTAAAGAGGATGAAAGGAATTAAGCAAGCTCATAATCCATTTATGTGTTAGTTAATTACATCATATTAACTATGACTATACATTACGACATTAAAAATTAATGTCCTTTTTTCCAATATGTAATTTTTGCAGATACCTTTAAGAACTTAATTTTTCAACTCTTATCATCCTAAAATTTTGTACACACATTGTGAGGGGTATGGAAAGGGACATAGAGTATCTTTTATCCAGAAAAACAATATTGTTCCCGAGGGATAGAAAAAATTAGTTTCATGTGATCGTCGATGACCTTTGACGCGTATTTAGGACATCGGAGCCACGGATAAAACGTAGTGTATTATATAAATCAAATCAGTAGCGATTGAATCAACAACCATAAAATAAAGTCACTAACGCTAATTAATGAATAATAGTCGTTGCTTAAGTTCCTTCAATCATACTATTATGAAGAATAGTCTTTAATACATCATTTCTAACAGTTTGTGTTTCCATAAATGTTAACTAGAGTACGTAACTGGCCATAAAATTTATTTCCTCGCAGTAGGAAATTGATGGCTTAATTGTAATACTCGCTGCCGTTACACTTACCTATACACGTTGCACTGTTCATTTTCCATCGATAGAAAGCTACAGGTACAATCCAATCGTAAAACAAGCTTGTTTAGCTTTCTACAAAAGACAAAGCTTTTCTATACGACTTGGTATCGTTATAAATATCAGGCAATCTAAAAACTCTGGCATGTTCTAATACGGCTCAGGTGTAAGCAATACCTAACTAATAAGACAACGCAATGGCTAACATACCTGCGGTTGCCGCTGCGGCTTCGTCGCAGAATATTACCGTTTATAACTCAAAAGGTATAATTCTGATAAAAAATCGGAAAGCATACGTCATTCCTTTGTATCTTTCGAATGACACCTCACTGACCTTTATTTTAAATTTTTATTTTTTCCTTTTTCAACCCTTTAGAATGTGAATTACGCTCAACCCGTTCTTAATATAATAGGGAAACCTCTTTTATATAGAGAGATACGAGGGCGGTTCAATAAGTACCCGTGTTTGAAGACAGAGGACGTTCCTGAGGTAAATTGGTGTTGTCATCGTGTGCTGCCATCTATCAAACCACGCCAAAACGAATTTCAGACTAATTGATAGGTTAGTTTGGATTTGGCAGCCATTCCGCTCAGACGTGCTTCGTTATTTTCGCTAAGATGGAAAAAGAGCAGTATCGTTCGGTAACTCGCTTTTTGTTTTTGGATGGGAAAAAATGCGAGGAGATGAAAACAAAGTTGGATACTGTTTATGGAGACATTTCGCCATCTACGACCACAGTTAGATATTGCTTCAACGAATTTAAACGTGGGCAAAGATCCGTTTTTGATAGGAGCGACCAGGAAGCCTGGCAAACGTTGTTACCGAGGAAATCATTTTACGGATTTTTTAGGAAAAGGAAGAACGATCACTGGACAATACTACAGTGAGTTATTGGACCGCTTCGACAAAAAATTGAAGGAGACACGGACGCATTTGACGAAAAAGAAGGTGCGTTTTCAACACGATAACGCACCGGCACATTCATCAGGAGTTGTTGCCGCCAAAATGCATGAATTACGTTATGAATTTGCTGCCGCACACCCCGTACTCACTCGATTTGACTCCCTGCGACTTCATCTTGTTCCCTACCATGAAGAAATGACTAGCGAGAAAGAAATTTAGCTCAAACGAGGAAGTCATCGCCGAGACAGGGGGGATTTTGGAGAGTTCGACAAATCTTATTTTTTGGAGGGGTAAAAAAAATGGCAGGGTCGTTGGGAGAAGTGTATCTTTCTAAAAGGGGACTATGTAGAAAAATAAAAAAAATTAAAAAAAAAAAGATGTACTTATTGAACCGTCCTCGTATACCAGAGACAGAAGAATGTCGAGACAAACTCTAAAGTGTGATTACAGGCGCAAGGAGTGAAGCCTCTCAGGATAGGATAATTGGTGCCTAAATTTTATTGGCTGTATTTCTATATCAGCAGCTAATTCACGTCATAATTGGCGTATTCAGCCAATAGAATCGAGGCACTTGCTACCTCACCGGTTTCAATTGATAGCCTCCAACCTGTTACTGTTAGTTCGGTCTCTATATGCTTATGTTTATGAAGTAGTTACTTATATTAGTAAATTGTATGTTACCCGACTAGAAATTAGAAGCAGGTTAGCCCGACATATGTGAGGACCTAATGAGGCTGTCCAGTTTAAGGAATTCCCAGTGAGGTCCTAATGAGGATTGAATAAACATATCCAATATACTTGTCAGGTCCAAATCAGGATGTCCACAGTTTATCAAAGTAAAAAATTGATGAAATCATGTTTGCCACACTAGGATCTTACCAGAATTAGATCATTTCATGCTTTACAGATGACTACCCAAGAGAAAATGGATTTTCCTTCTTGTTAAATGTCAATTACAATTTTACAAGTCTTTTTATACGATGGCAAAAAAATTTTATCAGTAAATCTATCGTTATCTTTAAACTGGCCTATTTTAATAATAAATTTGCAATCAGGTTTTGATAGGGTTCTTTGAATTCCCCTATTAGGTCCTAATTTTATTTCCTTATCAGTTTCTTCTTGAAAAGAATCGCAACATTCCTACTCATGTCCGCATAGAGTGCTCCTTGTCAGGACCTTGTATGAATCGAGGTTATACCCTCATATCATAATTTCTAGTCGGGTTATAACCTGTGATGAAAACGAAACTGAAACTTCTTTTAACTAGGGTTATACAGTCCTGTTCATAGTGTAGGTAAACGTGATCTATCCTAATGTTAAACGCAATCTTTGATAATTCAGGCTGAACGTTCAACTAGCCGTATCTAGACATATCTATAGGCCTAGCATTACTTATAGTTTTGTCATTTAACTCGATGAATGAAAGTCACGGATTGATACCTACCTACCTACGTATGTAGTACAAATCTCGTGATTTAAATTACGACATAATTCCGAACGAGAATGTCATGCATGTTAGCGGTTGAATTCCACCATCACCGTTTTTATCATTTCCTGGAGGGTTCCCCCGCCAAGGTTATCTATCTGTGTATTATCCGGCTGCATAATTAGCACGACAGTTACATGACTTTTTTGTTATTCATTAATCACTTGATCTCTGTTTTCTACAGATTTTGATTAAATTTCTTGTAAAACTTACAAGGAAATACCATTACTTACTAGATAAATCATTATGTCAATACAAAATCAGTTAGTTCTTAATTCAAAATCTTATTTAATTTTGGAAATATTCACCGTGATTAGTTTGGAATTTATCCTATCTGAAATTATCCTTAATCTCATACATCTTGTTATTGCGTAAGTTGGTTATGTGAAAACTTTTTAATGCACAATATTAATTTCTAGCCAGTGACAACTGATGCTTAAGGTCACAACGTGGCGCGCCCGATCCCACTGTTTTAAAAGATTTTCAAATTGAATTTCATAATGTATTAACGTTAACTTTTTGATTGACATACGCAAAGTATAAACCAGACAGTATAAAGATGTGTATATATATATATTTTACTCTGTAAACCTGATTCATAAATCATTGATAAGGTTGATAAAATTGCACTGAATGTAGTCACATAAATTCTAATGCTCCAGGGATGTTTTAAGGTGTTTAAAAATGAATTTGAAAAAATTTTCTACTTGCAAATACGACAAAAAAATGAAAATTAATGAAAGGCTATTGAAAAAATTTAATCTTTATTTTCTAAACTTTATCGAATTATATATAAGTAAGTAAAAACCGCAGGCACACATAACCAAGCCCATTCAGTTGTGTGTTTAAGTGCAATAATTTCATACCAATGCACAATAAATATGTATACAACAGATATGTTTATGGAAACTGAGTAAACTCTTATTTTAGCGCGCCTTTTCCTAAGTCTAGATTTAAGTAATCAATACAGCATATCATACCCATTCAAACGTGCAACAGTATCTGATATTATGAAGGTTATTAACATAATAAATTTGAACATGATACAAGATAAATTATTCACGAATTAGAAACGTTTAGTGTAAATGGTTACTTATTAATGAAAGCAGAAATAACAGCACGTGATGAAAGGTTTTATTACTGGCACAAATTATGAAATTAACAATTTGTAATTAAAGTAATTAAACAAACTGGACGTTGCCTAAAGGTGCGTTTACATGTAAGCTCGAACATATTCGAGATAAAGCGAGGTAGAACATAGGTATGTCTCGTTTGCATTCTGAGGAACTCGAACGAAATCAACAAGAAGGCGGCAACGTCCGCCCATACGCTGCATTTCATTCATTTAATGTTTATTTAGTAGATAATAGATATAGACAATATTACAATACTGTATGAAAATAAATAAAAGCAAAAATACTGGTATGCAAGGGAAGAAAAATTAGGGAAAGAGTGAATATAAAGATAGGAGACGAAAAATTAGAAGAAGTGGCTGATTTTAGGTATCTAGGAAGTCAGATGAGTCAGGATGGAAGGAGCAGTAGGGATATAAAGCAGAGGGTAGCGCAGGGTCGAGTCGCCTTCAATGAAAATAAGTCAGTTCTATGCTCGCGAACAGTTAATTTAGAAATTCGAAAAAGATTGTTAAGGATGTATGAATGGAGCGCGGCGCTGCACAGGTGCGAAGCATGGACAGTGGGCTCGGCGGAAAAAAAAGGTTAGAAGCGTTCGAAATGTGGTGTTATAGGCGAATGATGAGGATACCGCTGATAGAGAAGGTTAGAAATTAAGAGGTATTAGAAAGAATAGGAGAATAGGAGAGGACTCTATGGAATTCTTCTCAGGCATGAAGGTCTAGTCAGAGGCATATTAGAGGCAGAAACGAAAGTTAGGAGGGGTAGAGGTAGACCTCGATTAGATTACTGCTCATAAATAGTTAAGGATGTGGGATTTTCTTGTTATAGGGAAATGCGAAGATTAGCTCAAGAAGGAATGGAGGTGCGTGTCCAACCAGTCTTAACACTGACGACTTTATGATGATGAATAGATGTGTGAAAAAGTCATAATAATTTAATAAGTATAACGAAAAAACTACCTAATGAAAATTAGGATAGATCGTTTGTCCTAATTTGTATTATTTATTGATTACTATACTAAATAATTTGTTAAGTCCTTATAATTGTTCAATGAGCGCCAAAACCTACTTTTAATTCTTGTTAAGCCAAAATAGTTGGGATAAAAAAAGAATTGGGTGCATATTTGATAAATTTTATGAATCTCATGTTTATCTGACTTATTATAAAAGCTGTATCAATAATTATAAATCGTTTTAATACACGAACGAATTGTAGGTAGTATTCGACATGCGATTCTTTGCTAATTACATGCATTAAGGTAAACTGCAATTATTATTATTATAGTTTACCTTGATCGATTTCGGCACAATTTGGCATACTAATTAAATCAATAATTTTCCTAAAAACAATTATTATATCGTGTTTTGATTTCGCCTCCAATTACAACACAATATTTTCTTTTTATGCTATGAGATATATGAATTATTTATTATCATTATTTAAAATGTTTATAATTAAGCTCATAACGCCTGCCACTAGGTCATGGGCAATACTATACTGTACATAGACAACGGGCAATACAAAATTAAGATGCAAAATAACCTTAACCAACAGCGATCTTCATTAGACACCACAAAGATTAAGCAAGGAAATCATTTTCATTATTTCATGTTGTCCAAAATAATTACTGCAATATTAGACATTATTTTGTTTTATGTAAAAAAATAATAAAAAATGCATGTTTGTATGTTGGGCAGTAAATTGGTTGGAAATATTTAAGATGTACTGCAGAAACCACTGCGTGTAGGGCGCGCCCCCCTGGTGGGGCGCGAGACTGTTGCAAGGGGGGCATGCAGCTGTTTCCAAAATATCATTTTCGATTACGAACCAAAAAAGTCGAATAGGTGTCAATAAAATGAATCAGCAAAATAGGTATACGTAATCCATACGGGTACAAACGCTAAAACATCCATCCATTTAATGTATATTTTTACATATTATTGTATATTATTCTGTAGCCCCATTAAATAAATTATAATATCATATTATAAAAGCTGTA